>NW_026856454.1:0-105592 GCF_026571515.1 Ruditapes philippinarum
CTGTTCCAGTTGGCCTCTTAGTTCAAAGGCCCAATTTGGCATTTTGTTAAACGAACAGTCATTTAGTAAAACACACGTGATGTGGATACAGCTTTAAATAATATAAATAAATATTGACATATAAATACAGTGAATGAATGTAAACAAAGGAAAAATAAATAGATGTTTTTATTTTAAAACATGTTCTCTGCATATATTAATTTTAATGCATCAGCTTTTTTAATGAGCATATTCATATTCAAAACACTTTCTCGATCATGTTTTAATACTGTTTTATATTATTAGCATATATGTTCAACAAAAGGTTTGGTCATATCAGTAAGTTTTTTTGTCTGTATAGAATGACTCAATTCCTGTGATCAGACCTTTATAAAAGTCATACAATGTTAAATGTGTTATCTAAGAACTGTGTCTGTAACTTTAATACAATACATGTATAGATACGTGGCGTTCCAAGTACAATTTCGTAGACTCGATATATAAGCGCAATGTGAATTAACCTCCGATAAATATACAGACTTTTCGGAATGTTTATAATGTCAAGTACACTAAGTTGCTATTCTAACCAAGCTATTCAAACAAAATGCTCGTGTATTTATCTCAGGTCGCGATAGTTTGGTAGTTAAACCTCCGCGGTACGTCTGAAAACATAAATAAGCATGCAAGAACGTTTTTTTATAGGCGGTGATCGAGAGGAGCTATTAAGGTCTTACGATTTTAAGCTGTTTTTGTCTCCGCAAAAAGTAATGCTGTTTTTCATGGTTAACGTTCGCGTGATAATGAGTTGGTGCGTAATAATATTTAGTAATGTGTTAGTTTGATTGTTTCCACGCGCAATTTTAAAAATCACAATGAAGCCGCGGTCCCACTTGAAATTAATATACCATCTCTCAAGTAGTGGATTAGCCAGAACCAGCATCGGACCAGACCAGCCTGCGCATGCCGCGCAGTCTGATCAGGATCCAGCTGTTCGCTGTCAGTTCTCTCTTGCTATAGGGTTTTTAAGCGACCAGCATGATCCTGATCAGACTGCGCGGATGCGCAAGGCTGGTTTGGATCCATGCTGTCGCAAAACGCACATATGCTGGTTTTGTCGTGAACATCGGCTCAAATATTTGGTCATTGGATCGAGGCAGCACGATGCTTAGAGTCTACCTCAGTCAACTTATCAGTAAACTATCAACCAATATATACCTATCTCTGCTCAGAGAGTCAGAGATTCCACTTACAACTCACTAGACTATGATTTCCCAATCTGCCAAGGCACCCTCGTGTCTGGGACAAAACAGCTTGCTACTATAAGCAGTAGAAATGTGAGATAGACCATGATGATAATCCGACAACGTTCTCCATAAGATTCATATCGACTTGCTTTCTTTATTGTGAGCATTAAGATCAGTCATTTTAACGTGACTCAACTATTAAATCAAAAGCATGGCATACAATCTTACAAAGGCGATACATTACAAGGATGGCACCAGAGTTGTGTGCGTGTGTGGCGTGCGTGTGTGTGTGTGTTTTTTAATTTTATCATTTCTAGTGAAGGAGTTAGTCTTAGCAGCTGGTATCGAAGAAACTAGGTGACTATGGCCTGCCAAGTCGTCGGAGCGAGTCAGATAATTAGAATGAAAAGATCCAGAGTATTTATAAAAAGTTGAAAATAAATTAATATTTAAATATATTTTAAATATTGATTGAAATTATAATTTCATTCGAAAATCTCAATAGCTTTTAAGGAACTCTTTTGTACCTGTTTCATCACTACTGTTTGCTTTACGCTGACAAAGATTTAAATGTTATTATGATACAGGCTAAAACGCTACTCTATAGTGAGATGGTAAAAGATCGTACAGATATGGAAAGCAAACATGATATTCGGAGAATAGAACATGTCGAAATATAACTCAGCCCGAATAGCTATAGATATGCAAACATTTGTGGTACTAACAACGCCGAGCGCGTTAGAGTAATGACCTGGTTTAGTGGAAAGTATATATGTCTATGTCAATGCTTATTTAAACCAATCTCCCTTTTGGGGTATTAAATAGTCATAATAGGTAAATAACTAAAACTGAAGCGGCTTAGAGTAAAGTCGTCCCAGCAAACCACAGGCAGAATACAACAAAAGTATTATTTATCTACAACTATTAGCCAACTGTCACCCCTTGTAATCTTGTAAGTTTAATATTGGAAACCCTGAACAATTACCATGTACAATTCAAAATTAAAAGCAAGGCAAGTCTAAGACATAAACGGCGCTAGCCAGAAACAAGGTAATAATATAATAACACAGTGAGATTCGTAACCGGATTTCGGCCTGAAACAATTGAGTTATTTAACTTTTAAGGTTAGTTGGTACTGTGGCGAGAGAACAATGTCCTGGACCCATGTGATCACAGAGTTCACTTAGTCGTGGGCCACGAGTTACTAAGGAATCAACTATTTCGAGAAAAAACGTGGAATAGCAGGTGGTTACGTATGTATGTGCGGAGGCTGGGTTTGGGCGCCAACGAGTTACTGTGTTTATTTTTAGCAAACCTATAAACCAAAGGTGTACTTCGATCTGCAAGTATCGATGAGGAGAAGAATGGTTGCAATGCCTTATACATCTCGGAAATGTTTATGCATGCTATGTTGTTTGTTGCAACCTAATGAGGTCCATTAAAAAGACGAATAAATCACAGACGTATGCAGAAACATTGTATAGAGGCCGCTGAAGATCCCGGAGTTACGACACCTATGACAAAAAGATGGCCATCAAATCAAAAGATAAATTGGAGCGGGAGGAGGGTAGATGACCACACACAGAGGGCATGGCCCGATAGTTGAGAAGAACGTGGAAGAGGAGCACCAAAAGTGTTAGGACCTCATCAAATAACGATATAAAGAAAGCTGAGAGCTGAGAGGATGTTTATTAACATAGCGGCACGAGATACCCGAAAATGGAAATTATACCAATATCAAAGAACTAAAAACATCATGAGAAACACCGGCAGTGCGAATCAAAAATTAACGAGAGCATTGCATTTAGAATAAGAATCTAGAGAAATCAAGCATCTCTAGAGAGATTCTGTATAAGTTTAGCTATGAGAATGTTTAAGTGAGGATAGCACTCAAATGTATAACAAGAGTATTGAAACAATCTATCAGATGAGTTACAAATGGCCGCCAAATCTCTTCAGCTCTATATCCTAATGAGAATATATTTGAATTCTAAGCGACAAATGTTGACAGATTTTTATCTCTATTTCCTGTCAGCTTTTTATGTAAGAAACCATCATTATGCCTTTGATAGGCTCAAAGCAACAATGTTGTACAAGAAAGTTAAGCTTCTTCAGAAGGCAAGATCAGGGAACACCATATTAAATGTCAAAGATAAATCAAAGCATTGAAAGTCGTTACCTTGTGATCGTAGACAATATTCAGTGGATAGAAACATTTCCGTTGCTTTTGGGTGGTGATATTTATACACCAATTGAAAGGAGATATATCAGTTTAATTACCTAAGACTCACTTTCTGCGCAGATTATTGTAAAAATGAACCATTGGACTAGATGGTTAAACAGATTATCAAATCGATTATAATCGGCTATTTAGTGGTCAATGATGGTTTCTAAGCTTCGGTCCAATTCTGCACTGGGTCTATATGTGCACTGCTACATCTTTTGTTCTAGTATGGATTTGCTGTTTCATGAAAGTTATTTTTATATATATCTTAGTATCACCTCATTTTCCAGGCGTAAATAAAATAAGACAAATCCTAATAATAAATACTCCTTAAGATGGAAAAGATCTAAATCTCTATTCGCTCCATGATTCATGTCCATGTTTGTCTGTCAGTATTTGAGTCTTTGAAATGTTAACATTCTAAAGTGGCAGTGATCTGTATATCATTTCCCTCCTCGTGCCTAGGAATTTAAACAAATCAATACAACTAAATTTAAGTCTATCGTATTTGACTGAATCCATTATAACCCTTATTATATACCTTAAATATCCTTCAGTGTGGACATTGTTTAAAACACAGCATCACCGTATTTATTGACAAGAATTTTTATTAACCCATGAGTGTCACAATAGCTTATAGACTCTAACATTCCTCATATATGGAGAGAAAATTCATTATTTCTCCAAGTATAGAACATCGTTTATCAAAAACACATACACTGTTATACAGGTAGGACAATGATTTTTTCGGGATCGAAAAAATATGGGGCAGAAAGTTTATTCAGCTGAAAGCGCTTGTCTGAATATATTTGGTCGCTTGTCCAGCTGGGTGCTTCAGGGCGAATCCAACACAAAAGACGCTTGCTCTGATGCAAGCCTATGGACAAATGTTTAGCAATTGGGAGATGTTTAATGTTCACGGAGAATAGCGCAGTAAAGTAGTCTATTTATTCATTATTATCTATCATGTTAAACGCTAAAAGACAAATCTGATTCTCTCTATGCATGCGTATGCTTGCTCTGTGCTTCGAACGGATTACTTTTGTAGGTGAAATTTTGTCTCACGAGTAGTATAACAGAAAAAGCCGTTAAGCTATGTGTTTAATAGACTATGTAATCCTAACGTGATTAGTTGTTTAGTAGTGAATATAGGTTTATTTTTAATAAGAATATCAAATAATTTCTAGGGATTAGAAATTCATGCATCTGAATTTAATGAACACTTAAAATGACTTTTGACTTAAGTCATGAATTAATGCCAAACTCATCTAACATTTTTAAATATACTTGTACGCGTGCTAGCCTCTTAATGAACGTAAAAGAAATGTATTCTAAAACTCACCGTTGTACGAAGATTACTGCTAGTCAAGATATTTACTACTATTTCAATGTGAGATCATTTTGAGGATACTAATCCACTCTTCATAACATCATACATAAGGAGATTGGAATCATTGATCGCGCAACGATACTCAAAGGTCCATAAACACTTTAGCCGTCTATCAAGTTGGTTTGCCTGCAAATGGCAAAAATGTGAATGTGATTTCCAGGACTTGTCTTATTTATTTGGCCCACCTTGGACGCTCTTGTTTGCTCAGGTAAATTTAAATATTAAAACTTTCATGAAAGACTCCAATGAGAAATATGGTATGTACCAAAATTAAATCAGCTTTGCAATGGGTGTATCTCCACTAATAATTGTATGATGCCAGTAAACCATGGCCGAGATGTAGTGGCTTAAAAGCACTCTTATATAAACCTCGTTTACTAGCGTGTAGCATGCATGCTAAAGCCGTAGTATTTCAAAAAATCCATATCAAATTCATATTGTACTCCACGTAAGTAAAAATTCGAGGTCAAGCTGCTCAAAATTTTATGTGATGGTGTACAATGTATATACAGATAAAGCAATAGCACTATCTCACATTTGCTATGATTCAGATAGAGTGACACAGAAAGTTTATTAACCATGAATTCGTGGTTTACATCGTTGTTCTTGTCCTCACCTGGATGAGAGGATAACTGCGAATGTTAGTTTGTTACCTAATATATTTTACGTCTAGTGTTATACGAATCCCCACGATTCAATTGCGATGTCTCTTGGTGTCGCAGTAGCCCTTTTGTTTCTTCCTCGCCGCCAGGAATCCCAAGCTACTGGTAGCACATTTATATATCCGTCGATGGGACAACGGAAATGTCTGATTAAAGAGTATTCACTAGCGTCGGACATAAGAGAAATTCTCATTTGGAGATTGAACGAACATATCCTCAACAATTTGGTTCTAGCTAATCCGGCAAAGATTAATTAATCTACTGAGTAGCAAAAACGGTGGCCATTTATAGGAAATTATTACGTATATTTGATCTGGTCTCGTGATATAGACGATCAACAAAAGCACCATACATTATATCACTGTGCTACGCAGTGTTTTAATTACACTGTTATATATTATTTGTTATATACGAGAATATTGTAGTGTTTTAGGGTCGTAGGCCCGAGCTGCGATTATAAAAGTGTCTAGTTGCAGCTCATATCCCATCTGTTGAGTACCACTCACTTTTAGTCGCTGTTCAGAAATACTCTACACCGAAACCAGAGGAACTAGCTCTTTCATGTGAGAAAGATACTATCAAACGGTGTTAAAGGAACGTCCAAGTGGTTCCACCTTCTGAATACAGACACACATTCGAACTCTACAGAGAGAGGTAACTCGAGGTATCTTACTATAGTAAAGCTGGAAAGTCGCGCATACGATGACATTTCTTTGTGGTGTGACGTAGAAATTGCAAGCGGCCAGAATGAATAGGAGTTGCTTGGAAAAACAGAGTGCGGCGTGATAGGAGAAGAAGCTGGTGAGACGAGAGATGGAGAATTGTTGAACGTGCGATGTAGACAAGAGGGAGGGCCAAGCCTGATGAGCTTTGTAATCATAATAAGAAAAGATCAGTCTGTTAAATACAACCACTAGAAATCTTACTATAAAGTGACAATCTATTTCATGTATTCACAAGTTGTATAATTTGATAACTAACTAACTAAATACGCTCTAAGATTTGACATGCATATCAATGTAGGCTCTATCTATATATATATTTGTATAAGTGAGTATTATACACCTTGAATACTCAGATGAACATTACAATCGTTTCATAATTTACTTTTACGTCACTGGTTTTTGCCATTCTAAGGGGCTTGGCCTATCTTCAATTTGACTCTCAAGTAGTCTGAACTAAATGATGTTCTTCTTGGTGCGTTGTGTTTTTTTGTTTTGCTCCTTAGCGATAATCTATAGAAGAAATATGCGATATATATGAAATCTCATACTTCGCTAGGTCATAAATATACCTGCGCGCATACGCGTAATCGGGAATAAGAACTGTGGCTGTTGTGTGTGAGATTGAATCTCATAAATATACATTATCACGTATGCTATAAATATTTTGATTTACATGAAATATTATTATGTATTGATATTTTATCGTACGCACAAGTCACTCTCCGCTTCATATTAATATTGGTCAGCAATATATCTCCTGTATATATACTGCCATAAACGCTTACAGACAATAATTTTGAAATGGACGTTGCCCATGCTTCGACAAAATCGGTGGTCAATGCAGACAAAGACCCACTAATCACCATGATTTAATGATAAAAATTGAGTCTATGTTGCGAGCTGATCTTATGGCATCATGAGGTGCGGCACGGGAAGCTATAATTTCCACATCAAAGGCTCTAACACGGTCAGAAATGGAATTTAAAGGCGATGTTAAGAGAAAAATGCTATCTTTGGGATTATAAAATTCATGCCTGGTTTCTATGGACTATTTATAAACAACTTACATTTGTCTATATGTATGGGCGAAACAACTTGTTAATCCGAGAATATCCTTTTTATTCAGAGCTGCAAAATATTTCGGAAAGAGTCAAAGGTATTAACGATTCGACTGAGTCTATGAGAGAGGTTTTTACTTAGAAATTGGCAAGCAAAGCCCTAAATATGAAGATCATACGCGATAATTTAACGATTCTCTAAGCAGCTGGGTGTGGGAAAATGCATATGTGAGATCATGCTGGCGCGTGACATAGAGCTAAGTAAAATAGCTAAACGGCTATCAAAAACATTCAGAGAGTGATTTCGTCTGGCGATGGGAACGCCTGACAATCTTAGCAGTATTGTCACAATTATAAGTATCATGTCTTTGTTAAATTTAGGCACCGATTGGGGTGAAAATTTACAAGTGTATTTCTGTACTCAGCTTCAGTGTCGAAATTTTTATGGTAAATTTACGAACAATTAAAGACCTTAGGACATGTTCAAAGAGAAACATAGACATTTACCAGCATCTTTCTAAGAAAATTATGCTAAGCTAATAAAGTAACTAGAAATGTATCCAATAATCATATAGTATAATTATAATACAGGAGAAAAGCCTCAATTAAAGACACCATTAGGACTGGTCCAAAAGTGGCCTTAAATTTCCGGGTGGTCAAATGTTAATTTCTTATTGGCTTACATAGCTTCATGACGCACCGGGTGTATTGTTAGTCATGTTGGCATGAACAAAATGAAAAGTGTATCTTTAACAATATGTCATATATGATTTAATCTGATGCAGAAGTTGAATCATTATTTCTGAGAGAAATTAACATAAATTCCTCTTTGGTCGCTGATTTCATAATACATTTCATTAATTACTCCTTATTAGTTCAATATATTAGTTCACTGCATTGTACAAATAAGAAAAATTTAATTCTTCTACAAAATAAATGTCGGTCCTAGAAAGCAATCATTAAATTAATCTACACACTAAATATCTATTTCTCACCCTAATTTTCATAATATACGCGCCAATTATATAAATAACAACAGTTTTATCCATCACACTTATGTTAGACATATAAAGTGTCATGCATAGAGCATTTCGACACGCAGATGATAAGAGATAAATTTAAGAATTAGCGTGAGACAAATGTTTAAACCAAAAACAGTGATTAGGTTCCAACAGTGGCGGTCAATTTTCAGATATACAAACAAGAATATTGGACCTAATGTGGTGGTGTAATATTTAGTTGATAAGTTCCATCACGACCGTAGGTTCGTTGATTCTGGAATCAATTGGTTAGCAGAGGCTGATGATAATACCAATTATACATGAATCTATTGCACTCTGGATCATTTTAAAAAAAGGTCTAATAGGCGGGATGTGGTTAATTCGGGAGGTGTTAGGGAGGGATTCTACTGTACATAGGTAGAATTCAACCTATTCTAAAAAGTGGGTCTAATAAAAAAAAAAAGGTACGGAGATGAATTATAAAGGAGGAACAATAATATGGCTACATCTGAATCGAAACGAAGTAATAGAATCTGCATTATGCATGAAAAATAACATAGATGACTTCTTGCACATATATAGTAATCTAGGCACTACAAACACCGAGCAGACTATTGCCGCAGTGTCATAAGGCGAAACCGAAATTCATCATCAACACATGGTAGATCAATTGTAATAAAAATTGAACGTATACATTCACAAACTTATAGCGAATCATTGAGGCCATATATCACATCGCTTGATCGTTCTAAAAAGGACTACTTACTTCTGTAAAATAAGATATTTTATTTCATTTAACAACAAATTTAGATGCTAATTTAGGAAACATCTCTATTATAGCACTTTGGTGTAGTCATATCTTCCAGGCTGTGTTGCCTTCTATTTTCCTTACCTCGGCTATATATTTACGACGACATGGAAATTTAATGGCATGTCACGTTCCTGCTTCTCTTTCTGCGAAACACATAATTATAATATTGATTAAATGTAATCTCACCTATATAATTAATACATTTTTGCATTAGACACTCGAAAAAAAAAATGAATAATTCACTGGACAATTTACCCTGAAGAAAGTAATCAATATCAGTATCCAGCTACGTAAGAATTATCAAAGGAAATGGTCGATTGATAATCGAATATTAGATCTCCAAATCTAATTTCTAGCAATATGTAATTTTAAAGCTGACTGCGAAGTGAATTGAAAATACAACCGAGCGTATCACAAATTGTTTTCTACAAGTCAGACCTAAATAAGTCTTAAAAAAATATTTTAATAACCAAAATTTAAAACTATGTTAAAACTTATCTAAAACATAAGAAATGTCTTTGGAATAATTTGAAACACTATTTGAATTGATGTTAGAAATGGCCAGCAATTAGACTATAGCAACTGTTCTGGAGGTCCAAGAGCAGGTGAATCTGTGCTCCAGTAGAGAGGCTTTAACAGGCAAGCATTCACGAAGTTTCTGCTTCTTGGTGGAAATAAATAAAGTTTCAAATAAATATATGCCATATACATGATATGAGAATATAATCTAGATTCAGCTTAAGTTTGTGTTTACTTCACGTGTTAGTTTAGAGTTACAAATACAAGTTAAAATACAGCATGAGTAATCTAAATATAATATCATATTTAAGAACGACAAAGAGTTTCAAAAGCATCCAAACAATTGCGAATATATAAAAACTATTCCCTTATGCTAAAATTGACAAATATGAAGAGTACCATTATCTGGTATATATGGAGACCAAGCAAAATGTATACAGGAAATTAAGATGAACAAAAAATATTGGAATTTACATGATTCTTATGAATAACATAACATGAACATCGATAAAAAATATTATTCATAAAGATCGATATATCTGACCACCCAAAAGGACATACTTTAAAGAGGGACTGGCAACTCATTTACACTGCATTTACGCACGACATGTATAATACATTGCTAAAATATTGTTTGACATGATTACCTAGCTGAATCTGATGCGGATATTTCAAGTTATACACCTGTTAGCTTTATATATATAGTATAGAAAAAACACAAAAGAACACAACTTATTTCACTATTATTCACAGAGGTTCTCATTATCACTTCATCTTACTAAACCTGTTCACTGCGAGAATAGAGGAGGACTGCGTGATTGTGAAGAAGAAGTAACCTCTCTCATCACCTTCCAGTGGCAATATTTGGGGATTACCATCAAAGTGAAGCATTAATACTGTTCTTTGCACACATGGAAGAAAAACAAAGAGTCATTAAAATGTTACAATTTGATAACTGAAGTAAATAGGGCTAGAGAGACTATATAATATGCCTATCCTAAGGCACGTTGATGGTAACAATGCTTATCTCTATAATTCTTTGGTCTGATGATATACCACCATCTTGAGAAACTAAAATAGGTCTAATATAGTTGCAAACATGTTTCTCCGTACTATATTTATTACATATGAAAAGGTAGGCAGAACAGACAACAACCATATAGAAGTGCCCCGATAAAAGTTTAGGACTAGAATCAATCACAAATCTGACATGATATCATCTCAAGACACAAGTTTCTTGTTCACGAATAATGAAACACTGAGCTATCACACGTGAAAGAAATTCCTTGGCAGCTATACCATAGGTAGTGCATGTATTTTTCTGAGGATGAACATATGATATATTACAGTGTAATGGAGAAATAAACATAAGGCCATAATTTTGCAAAAACAAACATCGAAATATTAATATTGGATACAGAAGAACCATGCAGTTATATAGACTGGTGGATTGCCCTCCATAGTAGCTAAAAGCGGCAAGTGCGCAATACGGTGTATCAAATAATGCTAGTTTACGAGTTGAGCTTGAAGCTTTCTATAGTTAATCTATGATTCCAACTATCGCGTGCCCTCTGGTCTCTTTCGAGGAGATATGGCTAAGTAGCTACGGACTCCAGCGACCTTGGGAAACTGTACATCTCCTAATAAATACATAGAAATAGATAAAAGGTCAAATAATTTATATAGCTGATTTTAGAGTAAGAAAGCACTAATTATTAATCCTTAACATGGATAAATACATTAAATACAAGACTGCTTAACTATAGATCAGGATTAAAGTTTGTCAAAAGCTCTTTTGCTTATATCAACATCACTTATATCTTTTCTGATCAGCATATACTATTTAAGCATATATGACAGAAATGAGTAAATATCTTGAAACACTCAAAAATTGAATAATATAATTAAACCTTTGAAACTTGTAACATTGATATAGTGTAAGTTTAGAAAAGGTTAACTAAGAGATATTTTCTTTAAAACAATAATAATGCTCACAAACACTTAACCTGAGTTAATAAAGTATTGAAAAATTCCCTGATTTTGAAATGATTGATATTCAAAGGTCTATACCAAAATGTTATGGGCAGCAGTCCATACTTACCGAAGTTCGTCCCCATTTAAGAAGAAAACTATCTTCAAAGAAATATCATGTGTCCTAGTATGAAATAAATCCAGTTTTGTAAATGAAGCAAATTAATGACAGTCTCAAATTAAAAGGAGTCTGCCAGGCAGAAAAAAAAAAATAGTGACAAAGCAAAATCAATTATTATTAATTCTTTGTTGGTTTTATTGACAGCACTACCATTCATGTTTATATTTTACTGTCAAGCAAACGATTCTCGCGGAGCCCTCTGTGCATCTCAGGAACCTGAAAAAACTAATCATCTTCACATGTAGAATAGGGAATCTCAAGTATAGTATTGAAAATCTGTTAGATTAAAAACCCAACAGCAATTTCTAGCCCGTGTAAGAGCCATAAATAGACTAAATCGCAAAGCTGCTTAACCATTCGTAAGTAGTCGGCCGTGACAGTATAGACACCTCAGAAACCGCTTCAACGCACCCGACCCCCAAATAAATGTTATCTACAATAAAAAATACGGAAAATAAGAAAAATGACTTACAGAGTGTAAATATATATTTTGAAGGGCCAGTTACAACTTAGTGGTAGAGAACCATCAGTGTTCCTGCTGACACTGTCCTTAATTCGTTAATTCACTTAGATGGTCTTTCGCTGCATATATAAACCGTTATTGGGGGGCAAAATCAAACCACACTGAAAAGAGAACAGTATTATTATGAGCCCAGTGACACAAACAACTTATGGTTGCGAACAGCAAAACGTTATGTAGCACTCGACTCGCATCCCGCAGTCTGATCAAGGTGATCCATGGCTTGTTTCGTCATATTCTAGTTTCTCTACTTGTTTATACGTCGTGGCCTGAGCCAAGGGACGAACATAGCTATAAATGCCTATCAGACGCCCAGATGCGCAGGCTTGTCGTGATCGCATGCTGGGCAACGCCTACCTGTAAGTCGAGTTGCCGATGGCGGCGGTCTCAATATACTATACCCATCATTATGTTTTTTTCCTGCATATTACAAATTAATGATATTTCGAAAAGAAAATACCAAAACTTATATTTTATCTAGCACTTTTTTCTGATAGTAGCGTTTCAATTTACATCTTCATCCATAACAGCAGAATGACATCATTCCGAGAACACATTTCATTCATAAAAGGTGCATGGGAATGACATCATTTAACGCAGGCAACTTGTCCTAAATGGAGGGTGTAAGACAGGTTTTTTGTAGCACCGGTGTGAACAGTAGATAATCCTGTCTGATATGCAAGAAATATTTAATCTGACAAAGTTCTAATGTAGGGGAATCCCCTTAAAATATTGTGAAATGAAGTTGTACTCAAAAACTTAACCAAGTCTTACATCAATCAAAATGCACAATTTTATATTAATCAAATTGTCATTAATTTTTTTTCATATGAAGCACTGTAGAAGATGATGAAAATGATTATTGTTTAATGTCTCAAAAATAAGTTTCAGCTGTTGATAAAGTCACTTTTTCAGCTACTTTAGTGTATGATGTCAATGATCCCTTTTGATTTCAAAAAATTAGAAGATCAAGGGGCCTACATGTGACTTTTTCTAATGGTATCTATATTTACATCGAGGCAGCTTACATAGGAAGAAAAGTTATTACACTGAATTCGTTGTTGGTATCAAGGTCACTCTCTAGATCTGGTGAGAGAATTATGGTATAATATACTACATCAGCCTACACTAACTTGGAGAGGTAAAACTCTTTATATATGAATAAACATTGATTTTATAAACAACCTTCCAGTGCTTCCCACAGAGCTTATGACGTAATACACTCGGTTCAATAAGAATAGCTAATAGCTTTAGATCATATATTATCTTATATTATATATAATGTTTATCTTTATGAGATATCTTGCTGTCGACATCGTGAACAGCCGAGATCAACGGCGTTAAAGTCCTCCGTGTGTAACATAGCGTACGAGCAAATGATAAGTAATAAATGAATTGCATAATTCCTAACTTTAATCTATAGAGAATTTACATTTTTGCTTTTATCTAATATTTGAATATGATTTGTGTTAACTGGATATAAATTTAAGCAATAAAACAATTATCTGGTCTGGGCCAACTGGCTAACATTTTAACTCATGATAGATTGATTATGGTATCAGTGTGATCCAATCCTTAAATATAGTTAAGAGAATAAGATTGTGATATAGGTATCTGTCACGATGTATGTTGGCTGGCACAGTCCTGAAAATTAACGGTATATTACTATCTGTTCTGTTTTAAAACATTTACCTTGCTCTAATGATCTGTGCCAGGCGGTCCATGGCATATTTTTAACCAATGATTAGCACGGTATTATGACCGTCCTCCAGATCGTAAACAACAAATATTCCACAATTTTTCTTTCAGTAAAATATTGTTGAAAAGAGTGAATATCACAGCAGTTGTACTTATAGATGTGCAAATAACGTATGAAGATCTGAAGTGGCAATTATATATTCGCACTGCATGGAAGGCCAACCATGCGAGTACGACTAATTATTTGTAAACCGTGAAAACAGCTCATGACACACTGCTAACAAACTTAATAGTTCACCACACATTTTATATGAAAAACGCGGTGTTTAGGAAACAAGACATCGCTCTTATCCTGAAATTACCTTGATGTCTTCTTTTGGGACAACCTACTATGAATTTGGATCATAGAGACCATATCTTATTATTAGTTCTTTGAAGCACATCCAGAATAGTATTGAATCTTGATAATTTACTGAACTAATTTAGTTTTTAATTTTGGAAAAATCCTCAAACTGAGATACAGATATTTCTCTCACTCAAATGTTCATAGACAATGCTTTTCCTTTAAGGCTTTCTGGCCTACTTCATGATTCTATGTATTCTATAAACAAAGAGGAAGCAATTTATAAATTCGGGAACTCGCAACTATCAGTGTGAAGAAACTGTCAATGTTGCTTTGCGTTATCATAATAAACTTTTATTAACTTTGTAAAGAATATTAATATTCAAAAGATTATAGCACTTTCTAAGAAACTTTAATAAATAGTATATACTGTTTAAGATGGGAATTTAAAAAAGATATACTTTCCTAAGATAATTTTTAAAAATATAACTTTGAAGATTCTACTTGTTTATGTTTTATAACAGATATATTCATTTCTTAACAAATAGATTGAAATTAATTAAACCAGGAATAGTCCTATTTTTCAACATAATGTAAAATAAAATTATCATGCAATGCTAAGTTACAACATTCTCTGTTCACATCGTCTAAGCGGCACCAAATACAGGAAAACGTACTCCTAACACAGTTTAATGGCAGGGACATTGGTTAGCAAGAACCAAATCACAGAGTCCGTAAGAATATCCTTAATAGCAAAAATACCTCGTTTCAATTATTATACAAAGAATATCTTTTGAGCGAGTTAGAGCAAAGATTTATAAACAGCTCATTTCATTAATTGTGTAATGTACATATATAAGACGACTGATGTATCAACATACTTAAAGATATCTTAAATCTAAGTGTACATAATTATAAGTAATTAAATAAACATTAACCATAATAAGCAATTGAAGCATCTCCATAACTGTACCTAACTGGAGAAAACATACGTCAGTAAATAATTGAACATTCGAGCACAATAAAGTTATTATATTTTTTATCACACAGCATTTTTTTAAGATTGTGTCATTGTCTACCTAAATGGAATGGAAAAAAAACTGTGAGCTGAACTAATTTGAATCAAGACATTAAGAGTTTCATTATACTTCAGAATGATCACTTTCTTTTACATTTATGCTTTATCTAATAATGAACTAGGTCTAACGAGCACTCAAATGAGATGCTATGTAATTCATCAGATTAATGCGGATTTTCATGATAAAAGCTTAGGAAAAAAATGTATAATAAGTCTACTAGTATAATTTTAATATGTGAATGAACAGGGAGAAGAGGTGGTAATATCATTAACTCAGCGAATTTGATATTTAAGCACACACATTCCACACATAATTACCAAGAATATAGTCCAAACTGTGTATATAAGTCATGCAGTAGAAAAACAGTGATAAATACCGCAAAATCAGTCATAAATTACACATAACATGTAAACTATGACTTGAATTGTGAATCTTTTTAAAAATCTTTTTTAAATTTTTCTCAAGTTTGATTTTTCCTATATAACATAGTTCTCAGGCAGCATCTAACTTATCAAAATATTTTACACTCATTCTTTATTATTATTATGTCTCCAGGGAGAACACAAATCAAAATTACAAGTGTAAAAAATACAATCTACAATATTAACAACTAAGCAAAATCATATAATTAGCGTAAACTAAGCATGTAGTTTACATACCTGCTGCTAAAAACTTTAGAACTAATTCTCATCAAATTCCGCAGATATCTCCATATAGTAGCACATAACACAGAGCCTTTTCGTATGACACTGACAAGATTGCAAGCTGTTGACACCATTCTGTATCAGTGCCATTGAAAAATTATGTGTCACTACAATGATTGCTAAGTAATAAGAGGGCCATGATGGCCCTGAGGTCGCTCACAGCTGTTATAGTCCCCTCCCCCGCCCCCCGCCTAGGTTGCCAATTTTTAACCCAAGGGCTTTTTATTGATACACAACTCTTGTAATAAACACTATAAGAAGATGTTTCTATGCTAAACTACTACTGCATAGCACTATTTGAGAGGTTATTAAAACGAAGAGGTTTTTAGCCAGTAGTTTACTATAACACAAACACTATAGTATAACAAATGACACCACTGGGGCGGGGTCCATTTTGACCCCAGGCTTTATTGAAACAAACTTTTGTAGACACTACGTAGAAGTAATTTTCTTTGCTTAATATCTCTAGAAGTCTAGGCTATTTGGGTTTTTTTCAAAAGAAGTTTTTGCCCTATACACATATAAGGAAATCAATGACCCCAGGGTGGGCCGAATTTTGAACCAGGGCTTTTTATTTGAACAAACTTTGTAGACATCCACTAGAAGATGTTTCAGTGCTTATATATCTAAAACTCGTAGCTATTTGGGTTTTTCAAAGAAGATTTTAAAGTTTTGCATATACAAATATAAGGAAGAATCAGATGATCCCCCGGGCAGGCGCCAATTTTGGACCCCCAGTGGCTTTTATTAAACCAAATTGGTAGACACCATGTAGAACAGTGTTGCATGATAATATCTTTAGCTCTAGCTCTTTTGAATTTTTAAATAGGAGATTTTTTTAAGTTTTTTACTATTAATGCCATATAGGGAAATCAATGACCCCACGGGGCGGGGCCAATTTGAACTCCGTGGCTTTTATTTGGAACAAAGCCTTGAGATAGACACTCATGTAAAGAGTGGATAATCTATTCGCTAAATTGTTCACGTCTTCTTACACTATTCGCGTTCTTTAAAATAAGACGGTGCATATTTTTATAGTATTTTTTATCTTATAATGCGATATAGAAGATCAATGACCAACGGGGCCTACTGGGCAGCCGGAGCTCAGAGTCTTTGTGCGCAACTAGTCGGTCCTCATATTGTGACAAAACTTGGTAGATTCACTTCTCACTAGACAGTGTTTCCATCCAAATATCCTAAGCTCTAGCTCTTGGGGTTTTTTAAAAAGAAGAATATTAATAAAAGTTTTCTACTCTTAGAGTTTCTTCACATCGTAACCTAAAAAGTTATTATGCAATGGCGAACAGTAAATATTGTCGAATGATGGAATCAATTATTTTAAATGAGATGAATCCACCAGTGGACATTTGACATGTGTGAGTGGAGATGTATATTTGGTCTCTATATGGTTTCAATGAGGCATAAAATAATTGCTAAAGTAAAGTTACCAGGAAGCGGAACAGCAAGTGGTGGCACCGAATAAAAGAGATCACATAATGCATGAGCATAACCTTCACTTTGGTGAACCCACATGTGGAGCTAAATAATATGCGCGAGTTGTAGAATCAGAAAAATGAAATATATAACGAATATATTAATAAACCACTTCTGACTAAGTATTGATGAGAGCGAGATATTGAGAAATACATTAATTATTTCAAATTACACAGACATTCGTGAAGGGCTGAACAGAAGAACAAAGCAACCTATAATGTCCATAATTCTGCCATAAATTACCAAATGAGTCTTTACATTAGGGCCATGATTGGCATATGCCTATTTCTGAAGATATATATAGGTTGAATGCAACTCCCTTGGTGAAATCCTTGGAGACATGTATGCAGTTATCTGACAAAACTACGATACATAATCACATATATATATAATTGCAGGTTTAAATGAATTCATATATTTAAAGCTGTAACTGTTAACATAGTAAAGAGCTAAAATACCTTATTTTGGCCTATGCTATATATAACTACACTTTCTTTTAATCTAAGGTGTAAAGTAGAAGCGATAAAATCCACTTGACAATCAAACTGATATTACCAAGCTTCTCTTAAAATAAGCATCTATGTAAGCATAACGTAGGATTAATTCTTAAAACGGATTGAAAATGTTCAAATATAAATAAAATTAAAGCATCATTATATATATCGATGAGTAAATAACTCTTAACTCACAAAATGTTGTTGTTAGTCAGAATCACAATTTACCACATATTTTGTGGGGTTAATTTTACTATTGTATATATCTTTTTTAATCGCGATACAATCATTTGTTTCACTAAGTCAAATGCTAGCGTTTATTCATGTTGAGCAGCCTACACAGTCATTAGCTAACATAAAACACATAAAAAACTCAGCAACAACATCTTTGTTTTCGTATAATATTCATAAATCCCCTTCTCATATTTCTAAAGTTCATAATCCGAGATAAAATACGAACCAATAGTGATTGCTAGACGATTCTTATATTTCTCTATATATCGCAACATTTATATTCTTATGATATTGAATTATTTAGTCTTGCCAACCTAGTCTAATTAATAATAATTAAACTGAAAATATGAAACAGTAACTTTGACTGAATATGAGAAGCTGTTTTCTGTCTCAATGTGATGGTTTAGAAAAACCACCAACAAAAACACCAACAAAAAACAAACAAAAACCTAAATACGATTAAGTCATGTCAAAGTATTTTTAAAACATGAGGAAACACAAACTGATAACACAAATAAAATAGTTTCTAATGTATCTGTATTCCCTAGAGATGATACGTTAGTCAAAGAATTTATCTGCTAAGCACTGAATTGGCAGTATAAATCGACTTTATCTATAGTACTAGCGAATCAGTACAATATCTGTTTGCCATGCTGCTCGACCACAAAACCATTCGTATATTATGTCATTATTCTGTATTTAATAAAATGAAATTTTCATTATTATCAACAACATGTCTAAACATTTTTAATAGAAGACTTATAGATACAAATGAAAATCTGTAGCCTCTGATCAAGCAATAATTTGCTATTTGCCCTGAATTTGGAAGCAGTCAAATTAACTACTTTACCCTATACTGGAGACCAGGAAGTAATTAGCTATATGAGAATGTAGCTGATTATATCCTGTGTTCAGTCTGATCATAGCTGCTGAGCATGCAAAATTGGTGTCCAATTCTGCGAGCATCGCCATTATATATAGCTGCTAACAAAAAATTGATAAATTGACAAGATGGAGAGGCTTTGATAACACAGTCTATGATGAGAATAAATATTAAACTAGGTAAAAAGTTCCAGATATTACTAAAAATTAGAGTCTTACAAACATTCTTAATGCTGTGATAAGAGCTAGTTGGTAATAAATCGATTGGATATTGCCAATGCTGTTCTTTCAGCTTATGAGAATGATCGTCGAAAAAGATACATGGTTCTAAAGGTTAAGAGCAAATGATAAGTAAGAGAACATGCTCGACAGACATCTTGACACTGATAACAGATTACAATATTGATGCGCGAGTGCCTTTTCACTAAATTTGCCATGAAACAAAATAAAATTGAGAGCAATAAGATAATCTATGTAAGGAAAGAGTACCATAATTCAGCTCATTTGAGTACTTATGTAAACAGACAATATAATTGACATGAATACTTTTGATATATATTATTATTCAATTATCAATTTGTTGAGAACGCATCTCAATCTATCTATTTTACATTGAAGAAATGATCGCTTTGCTCTTGTACTTGTGAGTATATACACCTAACCTTTTAGTCATTAGTAAATAATACCTTATTCAAAGTTATGACATCTTTATTCAGTTCCATGATATTTTTAGAGGCTTCTGGCGCAAAGGTGGTGAATGAACTAACGACATAAAACTATAACAAGCCTGTAAAGTGTATGCCTTAATATAAGGACCCACTAGGATTAAAAAAGGCCAAAAAAGTTATACCTCTGTCGAAAATGCAGGTTTCATCTAACAAGGATATAATAAACTTAGTCATGAATTCTATTATCTGTAACGAGGATAAAAACGATCCCTTAGAGTTTGATCGTTACCATTATAATTTGTAGCTGGACAAAATTACCGAACACACATACTAAGGCCAGTAAGAAGAATCAGGGGAAGTTGGGATAAGGTGATCTTTTCTTGCCAGGTGAGTTGTCTATGTTCTTATATATCAATACCTGTGTTAAACAAATTGCTCTAAAGGTGGGATCGATCCGCTATGAAAGCGTATTATTTTTAGAACTTTTTAATAGCAGTTATTTTTCTTGAACGTCACATGACAATATTAGATTAACCCCGAAATTAATTAGGTTTAAATGAAAAAATATCAGATGATTGACAGATTACAGTCAATTAGAGTTTACTGTTCTAATCGCTGAACACATATTAATCTGTTCAGAAATACATCAATTTTCATCTGACTGTGAATAAAAAATGATAAGACATAATTTCGACCAATGCAAAAGGCAGCTTAGTAATAATCAGCGATTAAAGATGGACTGCTGATAGAAACATATGCTGAGTAAGCATAAACGATCAAGAGAGACTGATTTAAAATGAGATTGATCGACAGACATTTCTGCTGCGAAGGATTGTTATAAACCTCGGAGAAAGCGAAATTTATTTACCAACAAGCTTTCCGTATAACGATGGAGATCTGATGCAGAAACAATGCGGTACTGTAGGAAATCAAAGCTAACTGTCGGGAAAATTTGGAGAAGTATTGTCATATATAAACATAACGAAAATTCTCTAAAGTTCTGAAGAGCTGAGACCCTCGTAGAGCGCGGGAAGTAGTCTGGCAGTTATTAGGTAAGCAAAATTTTTAACCTGCCTCACACTGAGTTTTTTTAAATAGAATAAATAACTTAAGCAGTTTATCAGTTACAAATTTTATGCATTTTAATTTTTTTATAAAATTATGTTTGTTAAGTTGCCATATTCTGATATTTTTAACTTAATTTAAGTTTAAGTGGCTAGCTGGGGTGGGAGTGGTTTTTCGTCGAACTACCAGTTCATCGAACTGATCTTATATAATAACACAGGTAGTGGTTTCGGCAACTTAATTTATATAGTGAACAATAGCTATTGTATAATGGGCACGTCAATTATCGCGGGTCATAATGTGTGGTTTATCACACCTTTTCATGCAATTAAAGACAAGATATTGAAAATTTAAACCTATTATTTATTCTTTTCTTTGGCATAATAATGATATTTACATAAAAGCATAACACAATACAAAAGAACAACATCATAGAAATATATATGGGTCATTCTAGATTTTTTTGAAAACACAATAAAAGTTGACAAATCAAGTCAACATTGAAAAAGACAGTCATACTTACAGTTTTCAAAGATTATCTACATTGATCTTGCTGTCATTTTAATCAACAACGAGAAATAAACTACTTTACGTCATATTCCTCCATGTTTTATTACCAGACCAAATACAAACTTCATTACCGTAATGCAATTTTGGCCAAGATTTAAAGAAATATTAATGGATTAAAATCTACAAAAATGCTTGCAAATGAAGCAAGTTATATTAAAAAGCGGGTCTGAAAAAGAATAAAATACTTTTTTTCGGTAGGTGAGAAAATATAGTTGAAAAATTGAAGATTGGTTACTTTTTGACAAAAATGTATAATAACACATTTGTTAGTGGTCTTGAGCAGGTGCATGGCACCTATAAATCTCTATAGACTAATGAAATATATTACAAGCAGAGATCTGCCAAGAATTTGAAAGTACTGGGCCCTGGGCCCACTTGGTCTGAAAATGATGGGCCATTTTTACCAAAGTATGGGCCTTGGGAAAATAAGTAAACATTGACCAAAATAACTGTTAAAAAGTTTGTAGATACATGTAATTGAATTTCCCCGGTAATAAAACTTAAATCATATTTTATGACAAGTGGTTCACTTATAATTCAGTACTTTACCAATAATTAAAAATTATGCCTACATGGTAACTTTCTAACTAATATTAATTGCAGGCAAAAATGAAAATATTTTTTTAATGGCTGCTCAAAAATTTGATATGCAAAATTTATTCACATAATTGCTGGTTCTTACTTGTAATGTCTTATATTGTGCATTATCCATTTAATTGTTCCTACTTTGCACAAAAATGTCCCTTATCAATGTATATTGACGAATTTTATTGCCCCTTGTATGCCTCTTTGTAGACAGCATACATCAAAGACATTTGCCGACAGACCTTTTGATCATGAAAAAAGTCATGCACAATGTTTCTCTGATTGGTTAATCACCCTGTCAAACATTCTGATGACGAAATATACATCTTTTTTTACACTTCATCAGCCAAAACTTGCGTGAACTTGAGTGACCTTAGGGTTGATCAAGTTGAACACCTGTCAGATTATACTGTAACTTACAGCATTTCTTAAAATAGCAACACTATTTTTTTTCAGTTACCGATAATCATTTTAAATATTAAGTTGTTGTATAATTTGTTTGTTTGTTTTATTGGATTAAATTTACGGTAGTAGAAATGAGTATCTGTGTGGGAAAGGGATTATGAGAAGAAATGCGGTAAGTAGATAACATGGACAAAAAGCTATAGGGGAATGGATAAAACTAAAAGAATATGCGTAATTACAGGAGCATGGGTAACAATGTTGCTGTTGGTACCAGTTTTGACTGGATGACTAAATAACCCAGCAGACAGTTTTGTTTTCTTATAAGTCTGGCACAGATTTTAGATGCGCCCATGGCCCTTTGCTGCCGATTTTCCTGCGCCATTCTCATTTTTTTAGCGCCAATGGCGCAAAATCGCGTCCTCGGCAGATCTCTGTACAAGTAATCATAAAATGTTAAACTGACTCGTTTATAATCCGAATTAAACTATCTGATTAAAATTTATGCAGTGTTACGGAAGTGAAAATGTGTTACGGTAATGAATGCTTCGTTATGGAAATGATATACATGTAACAATAACACATTTTTATTAACACGTCATAACTATTTAATTTCAGTTAAGAACATTTCATAATCAAAAGCAGCAATCTGAACAGTTTGATTTTTACAAGTCCATTTCTGCCTCAATCGCTCGCCAAACGTCAGGGTGAACCTGGCAATGTCTCCCCGTCACCTTCTCTGGGGGCCCGTCAAGAAGTGTGACCACTTTCTTCTTTTCGTACCATAGAATATCCGGTATAAGAGGCCAGAAAAAACGATTTTGACCAATCTTGTGCATAACCTGAAATATAAAATACCAAATATATCAATTTAGACGTTATAGCTCTTGAAAATATGAATTTTTATCTTAATGAAGGATATTACGTTCAATAGTTCAAGAAAAACGAAATAAAAATAAACAAAACAACAATTGTAAAGGTCGTTTTAGTTTTAATCTGATAATGCAAGGAAAACAACATAATATATGCTTTAGATAAAGAATATACCTTAACTTCAACGTCATTTTCATCCACGTCTAATATCTCTCCTGGATATGGCAACCCATCATACTCTACCACAGCCCAAAGCCCTATAAGGTCCTCATCTACAACTATCACTTTAGTGAGATATCCCGATAATGTCTCCTTTAAAAAAAATTCAAATAACTTAAAATGACTGGAATTTCCAAGGGCAACAGAATAAAAGGCATCAATCTTAATATATAACTTATCACTTATTATTATGATGGTGTGGTGATCCCCTGATTAAAAGCTGTCAGAAAGAAAGTAATTTATCAATAATGCAATAATTATAATGTGATAATGCAAATTGATTTCTAGAAATTTGAAGCGCGCAAATGACATTGTTTTATGGTTTACTATGTGTGTGCAGCTTTTGGTTCTTTATATTATATTTATCGACTTTAATAGTTCACAACAATGATGAATTTTAAATTGCACTTTAATGGCGCAGCGCAGGCGTTGTCTTGATCTCCTTTATGACTATCTTGTCTCCGCGCTTCTTTGTCAATAATTGCAAAATAAATATAGAAATTTTATAGGATATTGCCGTCAATAGTAACGAGCGCTATTATAATCCGTAATATACGTTGCTGTCTAGGTATACGGGAGATATTTCTCTGAGATAGATATAACCCTCAGTTTGTACATAGGCCTATATGTATCTCATTCAGACTATATATTATCCCGTATACCAAATGACATAAAGTCAAGAAACCTGTCATACGATGCTTAAGACTATATAATTCAAGATATTTAATTACCTTTATAGTATTTTCAGGAATCTGATTCGTCGTTATGCAGTTTAAATCGTCACATGAAGACTTTTCTAGTATCTTGTCCTAGAATAAAAAAGTAACAAACATACAAATCTCTATAAATACTGTTATATGTCTTAAATTTCAATTTATATTATTTTACAGCGATAGCCAGGAAGCATTACAAACAAATTCAAATTGATAATAAAGTTAGCTACACCATCTTTACGACAAAACCGCTTGTAATAATTATAACTATTCTAAAAGTTTCGTCGTTTATCATTGTATACTACCTTGTCAAACACAGTCATAACTGGCTTAAAACAGCTGCATCCATTTACATTAAGTCGATTGCAGAAACAGGACAGCTCTCTAGCATACACAATACCAGGGTTGGTCGCCGTCACCTTGAATCACAAACAAAAAAAAACTGTTATTAAATTATTATTAAACCAGATATATTACATCGTTTATTACTATCACAATATAGCTCAATTTCATTACAACATAAACACTTTAATTACAAATAAAAGTATGTTAAAAGATTTGAGCATGTGTTGTTACAAAACCATGGCTTTTTCAAGTTAATGAATTATTCGTGTATGGTTTGTATTTTAATGACAATTGATAATCATAAATTGAAAACTTTAAGTGGGTATTGTTTTATTTTGTAATGAACTATAATATAATTTATATCTATTTGAAAAGATAGTTTTGATAATTGAGATCCAGATTACAAAAATAATTCATACCTGATGAATTCTCATTGTTTGAGGAACAGCTTTTATATTTGCTGCCGTTGGTATTTCTATTGCCATTATATCAGACTCTGTGACTTCAAACACGTGAATAGATGAATCTTTAAGGGCATTTTTTAGGTCTGCTGCGCACTTTATATCATGACCAGCTAGCACATGACGATCACCTGTTCGCTTCACTACCGCCCCGATTCCATCTGCCGCCCCTTTACCGTGACCAGCTTCAAGGAAATTCCATGTGCCACTTTGGAAGCCAAAGTCAAATATCTTTGTGGAAAACAAGAACATATTTGTCTTATTCCTATATTGTGTAGTTGGGCCATCCGATAGAAAATGTATTATTGTCTGTCCATGTTCTGATGGCTTCAAACAATCAAATATAGGATATAAGTGACCCCATATTCCCGCTGGACTGTGTAAAAGACAATCTGAGACAGTTGCAAATGGCCATAATTTTTCTTTTGTGTAAGCAATTCCAGTATGAATACTTATTTGCCTTTGAGACGCACCAAAATGCATACTTTGAATTTCTGATTGTAACTTGCAATTGTAATTTTCACTGAAGTCCATATGGATAAAAATTTCTTGTTCAGTCATATTGTCTTTCAAAAATGCCATAGCTTTGTATTGATGTCTGATGTTAAAGATATGTCTAGCCGCCCTTTCCACCTCTTTATTTACTTCGGAATCTAACGTTTCGAGTGTACCACTTTCTACCTCTCTGATTACTTGTGTTAACATTGTCTTTTTTTCTGTTTCGATGCGCCTATTTTTCCACATACGCCACTTAACCTGTTTCCCCATGTCTATTGCATTGCTTTTTGGTACTTTGCTCTCTTTACAATTTTTACATTCACGATACATGCATTCTTTAATGTCAAGGGAATTTTTACACGTGACCGTCTTAACAATATCATCTACATTTTGACTGGTATACATGTTTTCAGCATATGCCGTTACGAGCTTGAAGGCTAGATTTTCATGAATTTTGCACAGGCATGTTTCTCTGTCCTTGGCTGTGGGTGGCCGAATCCAAAATGGGCGAAGTTTACAAAACAAACTATATGAAATATTCCTTTTGCCTATTTCTGAGTTAAACTTTTTTATTTAAGGGGTTTATATCATTTATTAAGGAGCCCGGACTGGGTTTTTTTTTTTCCCTTTTTTTGTTTTTTTTTTTTTTTTTTTGTCACTTTAACAGGGGAGTTATATCCTCTCGAAAAAATTCTGCACATTAAGCTTTACCTTTTTGGCTTTTATTTTAAAACTTTTCTGGCAGAAGATTTATCATTCATTTGATGAGTTAAACCCAAAACCCCCTTCGTTTCGAAAATTTTCTAATTTGTACTTTTTAAAAAGACGGGTAGCAAAATAAAAAAATTGAAATTTTTTCTCTTCTTTTCTTATCTTAGTCATTCTATATTTTTCCTTCAAAAAGCCGCTATAACGGTAAAAAAAGTAAAAGAGGGCCCTTTTTCCCTCCGTCATGGCCTTTGATTATTTCATCTTCATCTTCTTTATTTTTATAATACTTTTTCTTCTGTCTCTGCCATCTTTTCTTATACTTTTCCTTTAGCCTTTCTTCTTTTTTTAAAGCCACACGCAGTCTGAAGATTTCCCTATACGCTTTAGACCTATCTTTCCTAACCTTCTTTCTTCCTAGCTGTCTGGCAACTTGTTGTTGATAATTTACTTGTTCCTGCCTTGCATCTGGGGACGTTGGTGGCGTAAGTGCGTTTTCAATAGCTCCTAGTATTTTCTTTTTTCTGTTATAATATTCATTCGAACTTTGCCTCCACTGTTTTCGTTTGGTTCTCTGTTCTCTATTTGTCATATCTTTTATTGACCTCACAACTCCTCTTTTCTTCTTTTGTTGATACCTCTCTCTTTCTTTTCTTTTATACTCTTCATGTTTACTTGGACTGTCTCTTTGCCTCTGCCTCCATCTTGCTACTCTTTCGGCATTAGACATTTTCCCTCCTGTTCTACCAACCATTCTACAAACTGTTTTCTTCTAAGAAGTATCAAATCTTTCAGCCTATCAATTCTTAATTGCAGATATAAGATGCGCTGGGTCAATTTATTGCTTAATTCTCTTTCAGGTTCTTGCAGAGCACAAAGCTTTTTTTCCAACTTGCCAAGAATAATGTCTAAACCATCGATTTCTAATCGTGTTTCTACAATTTTAAAAATTGTTTTCATTTAGTTACTATTAACAAGTTGTTTATATTATATATTTATAAATGGAAAAAATGAGACATACATTGTATTGATTAAATAGAATATGTATTTTCATGATCCGTATTTTCACCGTCAAAACTATTTTTTCAAATACTTTTTTTAAAATTACTTTCGGTATTTCAACTGGTGTCTTCAATACGTGCAGCTCTTTCAAATTCCAATGTCAAAAAAGAGAGATAAATGTATATAATACACTGAAAATCAAGTTTTATTTTTCTATAAATACAGGAATTATTCTCATCGTGTGGTATAAAATGATCAATCGATTTCGATGCTACCGCCACTCATAAAGTATTTATTTTCTTACCAATAAATGAAAAAAAACCTGCATTTATAGAAAAAAACTTGAATATCACCCATTTATTTCTTTCGAAATAAAATAATAAAATAATTCTATATCTATCTATTTATCACATCTATTGGTATTTTGTCCGCTTTGTATATTGTGTTGCAAATTTTTTAAATTTGGCATGTAGAATCTAAACGTATTAGATCTATCTATTTTGTATTAGACATGTTAGAGAAGAGATTGTTTTATATATTGCTTAAAGGATTTTAAACATTATAATGACATGTTAGATAATTTTAATTCTGTGAATTCATGTTTTCTTATTTTAATTAATATGTCTTTGTTTAACAACATTTATCACAATGTATCATCTATATTTGTTTAAGTTTAACTAAATTTCAACATAGTTATTAAAGATGCAAATATACTATCAGTTCCGTAACACTATTATCAACTCCGTAATGATTTTTCATGTTACGGTAATGAGGATTACGGAGATGAGATTATTCCAGTATTTTCTCTAAACCACACTGTAAACTGTGTAAATCAAGAATGTTTTTCTGTTACAAAGGTTATTAACATGGCTGGAAGCGTATGCCGATATATCAATGACTGTGTTTAAAACCATTTATTTTTCATAAGATATACGGAATTGAAAATAAGAAAGCATACGCTTAAATAAAATTCACTCACCAGAAACGTATTCGTCCGCCATGACATATCTTCTCGCCAGATCTACCGCCTTTTGAATTTTCCCGCGGTATCAACTTTATGTGACGTCACATCATGACGAAAGTAAAAATGTTGCGAAAATCTCCTGCCTTTTCTAACATTATTACGGGAATGATAAAAAACTTAGGAACATGATTCAAAGTTAGATTTTGTTTTGTTTTCGTGTAGCCATTGTTTATTTGTATGTAAATCTTTAACTGATTGTCTATTGGGACGGTCAGGGAACACTAAAACCGAGGCTTAAGCGCGACGGTACCGGTTTCATTTTACTAAATAAATAAAAGGCTGTGTTTTGGGACATTTCCATATTACGATATCTGGTCAAAGATGTGTTCACTACATAACATTTATAACGCAGTTTTGACATTTTTCTTAAATGCAATGCTTTTGAATATGTATGTCTGATCACATTGTAAGATATATTAGCAATAGATAGATTATATGCATCAGAAAAACACCTATTTATGGCCGGGGACATTGGTTTCTAAAAAAAAGTAGAATTAACCATATACATATAAAAGTACAACCTGAAAAAAACCTAAAGAGTCAACATTTACACAAATTACATTTCACACAAGTTTATTTTTATAATATAGGTCAAACTATATACACAAATAGTGAAAGCTGAATAAATTGCTTTTAATCGGGATAAAATTGATATATATACAGTCAAAACTGTCTGCAGCCAGCCAAGGGATGCAGTCATTTTGGCTGCTTAAGACAGGTGGCTGCTGAATGGAGGATCCAGTTTTTATCCCAATTAATTATTCATTTAAATATCTTCGTAAAATAAATCTAATTTAAGTATAAATAAACCAGTCTGATTCATCATCATCATCATCAGTTTTTTACCACTTACAAACGTATGCCATTAATAGTTTAACATGTACACACTCCTTCCAACATAAAGCTTTACATGAATGTAACACAGAAAAACAAATGCACTCACGATTTATTATGTCAATAATTGAAACTAATTTTCCCATAAAAATATCTTCTTGCACAATACATGTAACTTAAAATGCGTAATATTTCTTAACAAAAAATAAGACAGTTTCTTTTTCTAACTTTTGATCAACAGAATATTGTGTACACGTCATCTAAGTGTCGGCACTTCCTTTGATGTTCCAGAACTACAGGTTTGTAAACATCAAAGATTCTTTTGAAGAGCCCGCTAGTTACCCCTTAGAGGTCATCTAGTGTGTAACTTAATGGGTGTGATTTAACAATGACATCATTATATTTATGCAATTTTATTTTCACACATGGATCAAGTTTTTCATGAATTTATGACTGAGGAATTTAGACAATCGGCGATGTAATTCATTTTCATTTCTTTGGTAAGTACCATGTATGCACCAAATTTTTCTGAATCGGGATAAACTGATAAAAAGGAAAACAAATCAAAATATTTCTTTCCGCCATCAACAATGCATTTTTTCTTCTTTTTTATTTCTTAAAATCGGTAAATTGAAAAATAAAGCTAGCTAGTAATTCAAAAGAACGAATTGCAAGTGCGTGGAGACGTTCCAAACGTTTGTAACTACGACACGGATGAACAATTATGCAAATTCATTCTTGAAATGTTGTAGTTTGTGCTAATATCTAGCCTGACAAGTAGCTTTTGTTAATCCGTGACACGTGTCATCCTTACAAATAAATGACAAAAGATTGTCTGGCCGTTTCACTTGGCTGACCGCTTAAGATGACCGAGTTTAAGATTCGGGAAGCATTTTAGGTGACTGTTGACCGCGGACAGCAGGTGACCGTTGAACACATGTATAAAATAGAGTGGTTTTCGTGGGGAGCGTCACAAAATGGCCGTTAAGGTCAGGTGACCGCTGAAAAGAAGTGATCCTTAGTACAGGTTTGACTGTACACAGAAAAAAAATAAAGCTTGAAATTAAGTTATACATGTAATATGATTAGTGTTTACAGCTTAACTAATCGGCTGATAAGACAAACAAACTTTCTCTGTCATCAATTATAAACAATTGATTTATTTCGTAAACCAAGCCCTAACTAAACATTTAATTTTGCAAACAAAATAATATTGTTTTTTTTTTTTGGTAATTTATTCTTGACTCAAAAATAATTTATCGAATAACGAAAAAATCATTATCAAAATAAGTATAATAAACAAACTTCTACAATATATTATATTCATTAATGATTTGTCATAATTTAATTATAACAAAACATTGATGATAAAATCATTATATATATATGAACCACGTCTACTTTGCCTTTAATTACTATATAACTTAAATTCGACGAAACCACTTTCGCACCTCTTAATAGATTAAGTTCGCCGAATCGGTAGTTCACGAAACCACCATAATTAGCTAGCTGTACCTCATAACCTGGGGTTGAGCTGTATGGACCTAATTTAAGTTTTTAAGTGGCTAGCTGTACGGGCCTGTCCTAGCCAAAAGTTCTAGCCATATGGAGTCACGTCCGTCTAGCCCATATGCACTGTTTGCTCTAGTTGTACGGCATTTTTTCAATAATAAATCAAATTACAGTCATTTAAGATTTTGAATTTACTGGTCCAAATTCCAGTTTAGAATTTATTCTACTATATATTTAACTAAAATTTACGCTGGCCCGAAACTAATTTTCACTGGCCATGGGCCACCGGGCAAGTGATAAATTCGATGACTGAAATTATGATGAAGTCAGTAACTTGCATGTCTTATAAATATAGATTTTATTACACTTTCCCAAAGAATGAACATGTCCTGATATTATGACAAGATATCGGATATCTGTCAGAAATAAATTCATCTTTAATTAAAGAGTTTTTGTGTGCCGATGGAAATTCTGTGTTATTTACAAGTTGTAATTATTAAAGATACTATGTCATACTCAAAATTGACCATTTTTATTGCCCTTAAGTCCAAAAGTGCCTGTGGCAATTTAATGTGCTGCCTCTATATCCACAATTAGGAGTGATTATGCTGAACCCAAATTCATAGCTGATGGTTACATTTTGGTCGTACAGTATCCTTGTTTCTAATAACAGGGTTTGTAATATTTTTCATAGTGGGGAATTTTTAATTATCCCCCGCCGAAAAATTTCGGCGGAGGATATAGAAATAGTCTCCGTCCGTCCGACCTTCCGTCCGTCCGTCCGTCCTTCCGTCCGACATTTTTGTCCGGAGCATATCTCTAAAAGTATTTGAGGTATCACCTTGAAACTTCATAGGTGGATAGACCTCATTGAGGAGGAGTGCAGTGCACAAGAATGATAACTCTACCTTGCATGATTTTTGAGTTATTGCCCTTTGTTATTTTTCAAAATTGATTTTTGTCCAGAGCATAACTCCAAAAGCTTATGAGATATTAACATGAAACTTCATAGGTGCATAGATCTCACTCAGGAGGTGTGCAGTGCACAAGAATGATAACTCTACCTTTCATAATTTTTGAGTTATTGCCCTTTGTTATTTTTCATACCTAATTTTTCACCTGAGTGGAGCATAACTCAAAAAGTGTTTGAGATATCAACATGAAATGTCATAGGTGGATAGATCTTATTGAGGAGGAATGTTTGTGTGCAAGAATGATAACTCTTCCCTATACAATTTTTGAGTTATTGCCCTTTGTTTTTTTCTATGTTATTTTGTCCAGAGCTTATCTCAAAAAGTATTTGAGGTATCAACTTGAAACTTCAAAGGTGGATGGATCTCATTGAGGAGGAGTGCAGTGCTTAAGAATGATAACTCTACCCTGCATTATTTTTGAGTTATTGCCCTTTGTTATTTTTCAAAATTAATTTTTGTCCAGAGCATAACTCAAAAAGCCTTTGAGATATCAAAATGAAACTTCATAGGTGCATAGATCTCACTCAGGAGGTGTGCACTGCACAAGAATGATGACTCTACCTTTTATAATTTTTGAGTTATTGCCCTTTGTTCTTTTTCATACTTAATTTTTCAATTCAATTTTTTTCTCAAAAAGTATTTGAGGTATCAACTTGAAACTTCATAGGTGGATAGATTTTACTGAGGAGGGATGCAGCACACAAGAATTATTCCGCTCTACTACATATACATTCTTCCAATGAGCAAACACATTCGGCGGGGGATGGCCATGTTGACATGGCTCTTGTTCTGATTGAAATAGCCCCTCAAAACAATAATTATATGAGAAAACAGGGTATGTGTCATTTCAAAACAGCTTGCTGTTCTACCGGCATCATTAATATCAAAGTTGTGGTGACATTTAGCATTCATGGTAAGAATTTGAATGACTGACAAGTCATTTTGTTGAATGAAGAGTCTGCAACAAAATTCAAGGCTTCTGCATAACATGTTTGAGCAGGAGACATAAACATTGTAAATCTAATCTTCAATGCCGAAAACTTCCCTCGCATATTTCCACGTCAACATTTTGGTCACACACCACTGTTAAGTTGATGACAAAGGGCCAGGTGATAGTTTGATTTGTAATATACATTGTACAATGAATAAAAAAAAATAGCAACTCTTTGGTGCTTCTTATTTAAGTTGATGTGTTAGTATTTGAAACACTGCTCCACCCTATTCCAACTAGTTAAGCTTGTCAAAGAGACATCAAGATAACTTTTGGATGGGCATTGTCTTTTTTTCATTGGTTTGATGGTGCAAAAAAGTCTTAAAAATGGGTCAAAAAAATTCTTGTGTGTTTTACCTTACCATACAATATTGTGTTAATTTTCAGATATATACGCCTATATGGATTGAAGTTTTCAAAAGAGGATCATGTAAATTTTATCCATTTACTGTATGAGCTGACAGTCATTCCTGACCTGGAGATGTCTCTGGTCTCAAAGTTTGCTCAACAACTCTCCGGTCTTCTCAAGTAAGTTTGTATTCACATATAAATATTACCTGTGTCCTAGCAAGTATGATATTGGTATTAGTAATTACTGGTCTCAATTTGCTTTCAGGAATGCCTTTATAATGTGCATTTGTCAAATTTCACTACAGGTGTATCAACTCCAGTATAAACAAGCCTTGTGCATGAAATAAGATACAAAGGGGCATAAGAGGCTTTCCTCTATCAGTAAAGTTTGAAAATTGCGATCCATGACTTTGTAGTGTCAGAATGACTTAAATACATGTACATGTAACAGGAAGTATGAAATCTAAATTGAGTGATATACTGGCAAAAGATATCTCATATATTTTATACCAGGGCTCACACTGGCTCAAATAAAATAATAGCCAATAATTTTAACTTAAAAAAATAATAGCCAAAAGTTCAGCGGACTATTCACGAATTAGCGATTAACAACATAAGCAGTTGATTAAATAAACATTACATTTATATCTTTCAGTTTTATAAGGATTCTCAAATAAACTGATACATTTGTGTATATTGATAACTACCTTTTTTTAAAAATAGAACCACAACTTTAATTGTTATTATAGAACAGAATAAAAACGTTATAATTAGTATAATTACTGTATAACAATAATATTAAAGATTCATTATAACTTTACATAATGCTGTTATCAGACAACTTTTTTTGTTTGTTCTAATCAAATTTTGTCAGCTATAAAATTACCACTGTCAATTTCACACAGAACTGGAGCATAGGCACTTGGTTTTGGGATAAAAAGCCTTTTGAAGGGTTTGTAGAGCTAATTATTACTAAAAAAATAATATAAATAGTAATATCGGAAAAATGTCAAATTTAGAATCGAGACATCTACGTTAAAAAATCGTTACATTCAATCAAATTTGAGCTCTACAAACCCTTCAAAAGGCTTTTTATCCCGAAACCAAGTGCCTATGAACTGGAGTAGATCTAGGTCATATTAGCCTATAGAAATAACACAAGTTTGCAAACTCATTCACAGAATGCAGCCTTTTTTCTGAATAATTTACTGAAAAATATCATCATCACCAATGTAATACATATTTTCTGCCATAGTAGTAAAGATTTTTAAACAGAACATAGCTTAATTCACCTTTAAATAAATATCAAAATTATCGGTGTCGCGAAAATATGTGACAATCGGATTTTTCCTGTTTTCTTGAGAAATATTCACAATTTTGGTTGTTGTGCAAATAGTTGTTTAGAATTTAATACTTTTAAATATTTTACCATTGTTTTCCACTGGCGATTTAGTCAAGTAGCTTAAAAAAAAAATCAAAATTTGCAATTACTGGAATTCACGGTAAATTTTGGGTAAGTCAATATCCAGTTTATCAATTTTAAAACGATTTTTGTGGCTAATTGACGGATATTTGATGGCTATTATAAATGCTGGACAATATCTTTAAAGTACTTATACAATTATACATCTCGCATGTATTTTATCACCTCGGGCAATATAGTTAGCAGCACGTGACCGGTAAAAAGTTGACACTCAATTAAATGCACCCCGCTGGTGTTAATTGGGACTACTGCATTCATTATCGATTTTTACACCTTATATAAACACTGTTGGAAGTAAAAAATAATCGCCAGATTTTGTAGCCAAAATGCAAAAATAATCGCCAACCTTATAAAATAATCGCAAATGGCGACTATGGCGACCGACAGCGTGAGCCCTGTTATACTCTGCTTAGATTTTGTGCTTAGTTGTCAAGATATTTAAAAAATGCCATTTGTCAATTTTACATGTATTACAAATAAGTCACACTGTATCAATAAAGTAAACTCTTGTTGATGGTCAGAGTTTTCTTACCATGTGTGCATTGCATAGTTTTGTATGATTGCAAAGATTTAAAAATGTTCCATGATGATAAAAAAAGATACATTTAATGATGCATTAGGGTTGAAAAAGGAGTAGTTTAAGTCCAGAGATGTTGCAGTACATTATAAAATTTACAATTTTTATGGTATTTAATAACAGTATCATATTTCAGAAAGAAGAAGTTGTTGTTTAGAGATGACCTGACTCTTCAATGGAAACCACTTTATAAATTGTTAGAGTCTGTTCTGTACTCACAATATGAGCAGCATGGCCTTCAGCTGTTTCCAGGGTAATGTACAGCCATTTTGTTTTGCTATGATATGTTTTCATAACTTTATTTATGTTTTTATTGTCAATCATGTTTTGGATTGTCAATACACAGGTGGTGGGCTTTTATCCTGACTTGAATGATTTGTCTGAATTGTACATTTGTACATTCAGTCACTTGCTTAGAAAGCTTTAAAAAATACATGTATAAATGCATGTTCATCTCTATAATTATTAATATTTGCATTCTACATGGAATAATACAAAAATATAGTTTCCATTGTACAAGTTTTTGATTCAACAGTCCATTTAATGTATATGTCACTGTTTACTTATAAGGCAATACCAATTGCTTTTTCTTACGAAAACTTAAACAAAAAATGGCGTATCTGATTAAAAAAAAAGAAGAGAAGAATGATGACAAAACAGAATTATTTTGTAACTTCATGTATATTTCGTTATTTGTATTGCAGGAAATTAAGGATCTTAAGATGAAAATGTTATCATTATTTCCTGTTCCATGATAAAGTAATTGATTTTCTAGAAAATTGTAGTTTTCTTAAGTTGTTTGCATACAAAACGAACATTCTTAAAGTTATGTTATCTTATTTATCAAGTGACTGTTAATTATCTTACATGATATAAGAGTGTTGTATTAATATAAACACCCACATCTCAACTTGCTAATATCAAGTATGTTTAAATTTCAGAAATATTGAGTCTGTTTTGAAGAATCTTGTGCGAGACTGTAGAACGTAAGTTATCTTGAGATTAATCATTATAAACCACAGTATTTTTGGGAACATACATGTAAAACATACCCTTTAGATTGAGAATTTTATGCTCTTTGCTCATATGAAAAATACAAGATTACAATGTAGCATTAATTTGGTCTCGCATTATAATTTACTTCATCTTGAGTGTGTTAGTTTACGTTCTAAGCTAATTACTCGGCCTAGTATCCTTTTCATATTTTCTGGTTTTCCCAAATATAATATAATATGTTATATAATATATTATATATACAAAATGTATTATGTTTTATTATGTTTTTGTCTTGGAAGTTCCGTTTAGGGACTTTTGTCTGAGAATGGGAAAAAAACTTCCATATAAAATGTGCCCAAAAAAATCCTTCATGATATATAAGAACTGATGCGTTATACGATGTATATACAAAATATTGTACAACAAAGACTATCTTTAAGTTTCTACAGGCAATTTATATCCATGCCTTTTTAGCTCGACTTTTCTATGAAAAGGGGAGCTATCCTACTCGCCCCGGCGTCGGCGTCGGCGTTAGCGTTAGCGTTGGCGTCACACCTTGGTTAAGTTTTTCGTACCACCCCACTTTATTTCAGAAGTATTACAAGTATGGCTTTGAAACTTACCATACTTGTTCACCATCATAACCTCCATCTACAGACAAGAGTACATAACTCTGTCAAGGTTTTTGACAGAATTATGGCCCTTTTTTGACTTAGAAAGTGTATTGAGCTTGGTTAAGTTTTTTTGTACCACCTCACTTTATTTCAAAACCATTGGAGGTATTGCTTTGAAACTGACCATACTTGTTTACCATCACGACCTTCATCAACAGACAGAGGACATAACTCTGTCAAGGTTTTTGACAGAATTATGCCCCTTTTTGACTTAGAAAATACATTGAATATGGGTAAAATCCACTTATTGCCTTAACCCTTTGAGATATTGCTTTGAAACTTTTAATGCTATTTCACATCATTACCCCCATCTGTACGCAAGAGAAGGTAACTCTGTCAAGGATTTGTTTTAAAAATTAAGGCCTTTTATCGACTTAGAATCTTGGTTAAGTTTTTTGTACCACCTCACTTTATTTCAAAACCATTGGAGGTATTGCTTTGAAACTGACCATACTTGTTTACCATCACGACCTTCATCAACAGACAAGAGGACATAACTCTGTCAAGGTTTTTGACAGAATTATGCCCCTTTTTGACTTAGAAAATACATTGAATATGGGTAAAATCCACTTATTGCCTTAACCCTTTGAGATATTGCTTTGAAACTTTTAATGCTATTTCACATCATTACCCCCATCTGTACGCAAGAGAAGGTAACTCTGTCAAGGATTTGTTTTAAAAATTAAGGCCTTTTATCGACTTAGAATCTTGGTTAAGTTTTTGTACCAGTCCACTTTTTGACTGAACTGTTTGAGATATTAATTTGAAAGTTGGAATACTTGTTTACAATCATGATTCCCAAACATGTCCAGGAGAAGGTAATTCTGTCAAAGATTTTATTTGAATTATGGCCCTTAACTGTCAATGTTTTGTATTATAGGCAAGCACTAAAAAAGTCGAGCGCGCTGTCTTACGGACAGCTCTTGTTAGCTCACTTGTCACAAAGTGACATGTTGAGCTTTTGTGATCGCTTTTTGTCAGTCTGTCTGTAAAATTTTACTTTAAACAACATCTCCTCATAGGAATGTTCCTTTGGTCGTCAACTTTAAAATTGTTCAAAGAATTTATTTCCAAGCAGAACTCTGGTTGCAATGGCAACCGAAAGAAAAAACTTAAAATATCTCCCTTTGGGAAAGCGAAAGAGCTAGAGCTTAAATATTTGGCCTGAAACATCATCTATTCAGTTTTCAAGTTTGTTTAAATAAAAGCCCTGGGGTCAAAATTGGCCCCGCCCCAGTGGGTCATTGATTTTCCTTTTTTATATGCCCGAAAGAATTTCGGGCATATTATGTTATACCCCTGGCGTCCGTCAGTCTGTCCATCCGTCCGTCTGTTAGCAATTTGGTTTCCGGAGCATAACTTAAGTTCCATTTGGCCCACAATATTCAAACTTCATAGGATGATTGTCCATCTTGGGTAGTAGACCCCTATTGATTTTGGGGTCACAAGGTCAAAGGTCAAGGTCACTATGACCTTAAAACTGAAAACAGTTTCCGGAGCATAACTTAAGTCCCATTTGGCCCAAAGTGTTCAAACTTCATAGGATGATTGTCCATATTGGTTAGAAAACCCCCATTGATTTTGGGGTCACAATGTCAAAGGTCAAGGTCACTATGACCTTAAAACTGAAAACAGTTTCCGGAGCATAACTTAAGTCCTGTGTGGCCCACAGTGTTCAAACTTCGTGGGATGATTGTCTCTATTGGGTAGAAGACCCCTATTGATTTTGAGGTCACAAGGTCAAAGGTCAAGGTTGCTATTACTTTAAAACTGAAAACAGTTTCCGGAGCATAACTTAAGTTTCATTTGGCCCATAGTGTTCAAACTTCAAAGGATGATTGTCCATTTTAGGTAGAAGACCCCTATTGATTTTGGTGTCACAAGGTCAAAGGTCAAGGTCACTATTACCTTAAAACTAAAAACAGTTTTCGGAGCATAACTTTAGTTCCATTTGGCCCATAGTGTTCAAACTTCATAGGATGATTGTCCATATTAGGTAGAAGACCCCTATCGATTTTGGGGTCACAAGGTCAAAGGTCAAGGTCACTATAACCTTAAAACTAAAAACAGTTTTCTGAACATAACTTAAGTTCCATGTGGCCCACAGTGTTCAAACTTCATAGGATGATTGTCTATATTGGATAGAAGACCACTATTGATTTTGGGGTCATAAGGTCAAAGGTCAAGGTCACTATTACTTTGAAATTGAAAACAGTATAATTAAGTATAACTTAAGTTCCATTTGGCCAACAATATTCAAACTTCATAGGATGATTGTCCATATTGGGTAGAAAACCCCCATTGATTTGGGGGTCACAAGGTCAAAGGTCAAGGTCACTATGACCTTAAAACTGAAAACGGTTTTCGGAACATAACTGAAGTTTCATTTGGCCCACAGTGTTCAAACTTCAAAGGATGATTCTCCATATTGGGTAGAAGACCCCTAGTGATTTTTAGGGTCACAAGGTGGTCATGGTCACTATTACTTTAAAACTGAAAATAGTTTCCGGGCATAACTTAAGGTTCATTTGTCACACAATATTCAAACTTCATAGGATGATTGTCCATATTGGGTAGAAGACCTCTATTGATTTTGGGGTCACAAGGTCAAAGGTCAAGGTCACTATTACCTTAAAACTGAAAACAGATTCTGGGGCATAACTTTAGTTCCATTTGGACTACAATATTCAAACTTCATAGGAGGATTGTTTTTTGATAGAGGTTATACTTTATTTATTCCAATGTCTTACATTTGCGTCATCTTTACTTAAAATGCTCTGCCTAGCGGTGCTCTTATTGTATATAGTAAAAACTTAAAAAATCTTATTTTAAAAAACCCAAAAAGCTAGGGCTTAGATATTAAGCTTGAAACATCTTCTATTGGGTGTCTACCAAGTTTGTTCAAATAACTGCCCTTGGGTAAAAATTGGCCCTGCCCCAGGAGGTCATTGATTTTCCTTATTTGTATATAGTAAAAACTTAAAAAAATCTTTAAAAAACGAAATAGCTAGAGCTTAGATATTAAGCATGAAACATCTTCTAGTGAGTGTCTACCAAGTTTGTTCAAATAAGGGCCCTGGGGTTAAATTGGCCCCATCCCAGGGGTCATTAATTTTCCTTATATGTGTATAGTAAACACTTTAAAAATTCGTTTATAAAAACCCAAAGAACTAGAGTTTATATACTACGCATGCAAACATGCAAAGTCTTCTAGCGAGTGTCTAATTGTTCAAATAAAAGCCCTGGGGTCGAAATTGGCCCCTCCCAGGGGGGGGGGGGGTCATTGTTTTTCCCTATAAGTATATAGGAAGAAATTAAAAAATCTTCTTATAAAAACCCCAAAGAGCTAGAGCTTAGATATTAATCATGAAACATCTTCTAATGGGTGTCTGCCAAGTTTGTTCAAATAAAGGCCCTGGGTTTAAAATTGGCCTTGGCCCAGGGGCCTATATACAGGTGAGCGATTTTAGGGCCATCATGGCCCTCTTATTTGTCTTTAATGACAGAAAATGATAGAATACACAATGATTTCAAAAGATTATTGTAGTTGAATAACCTTGAATTGCTTTTTGGTAATTTTTAGGTATTTCCCTGCTGAGAGTACCCAGGAAATGTTAGATGAGTGGCGCCCTCTACTCTGTCCATTTGATGTCACGGTGATAAAAGCACTACAGTACTTAGACTTGTTTTTACCCACAAATCTCATGGAGCATGAGATGGATAAAGGATTTAGGTAAGTTGTTTGTTTGTTTGTTTGATTGAGTTTTTCGTCACATGACACGTTCCAGCTTTACTTGTGGAGGAAGACCTTAGGTGCCCTTCCATGCATGATTTCAGGCACAAACGGGCACCTGAGTAGAACCACCGACGTTCCCTAAGCTAGTTGGATAGCTTCCTCACATGATAGAATCCAAAGTCCCTGTCGGGATTCGAACCCACAGCGATGAGAGTTTTAGGTAAGTAAAGTAGATACAAATGAATTTTATATTTACTGGTGCCTGCTTGTGCTTGAGTTATAAATATACAAATGGACAATTGATAAGCTGGAATGTAGAATAAGCTTATATTTGTAACACCACTTGGGTCAGGTTGGAGCGTTAAGATTTCACAACAGTTGTCAAAGTGAACCCTGGAAACGTTAAAGAACATGTCAAATGAACGACTTAGACTTGTTTCAATCATACAATATCCAAAATATATGTTATTGTAACTTCCAGGGTTTGTTCAAGTCTCATGACTTAATTTAAAATTACCCATGATTCAGTCGATGTTTGAATTTCGTTCAACATATATAGATATATTTACAACTAAAACCCAATATATATAATACGAATACAGAAATCATGCTGGGACTTTAAAAATGTCATTTCAGCATGATTTGAGTACATTAAATCATTTTAATATTTTTTATAGCCCGTTTGAAAAACGGGACATATTATGGGAACGCCCCTGGTGGGCGGGTGGTCCGGCGGGCGGGCGGTTGGTCGGGCAGGTGGGCGGGCTTCGTCCAATTTTGTCCGGAGCATATCTCCTACATGTATGGAGGGATTTTAATGAAACTTCATAGAAATGTTCACCACTATGAGGAGCAGTGTCGCGCACATGAACCAGGTCTCTAGGTCAAAGGTCAAGGTCACACTTAGAGCTCATTGAAAAATGCTTGTCCGTAGCAAAACTTCCACATGCATGGGTGCAAGTTTTCCGGCATGTGCCGGAAGTTCCGTTTTTTCACGTGCCGGAGGGACCATTTTTGCAAATCACGTAAATCCGTTGAGATATTTGGAGGGGTATGGTGTGGGTCTACTCTTTCAAACTGAGAAGTACCACCGATTAGAAGTTCATAATCGAGAACGCTATATAACATACGGATGCTCACGGTTGTTCTCGAAGCGTCAATAGTAAACTTTCGCGGAAACTGCCGATAGTTTCCGAAGATATACGAGATGTTTACGAAAACATGTATTATTAATCCCGGCATGCAATTTTATCCGTGAATTTATTACAACGATTTAGATTGGCGCGCTAATTATAATCATCCAATGAAAAAGCGGCTTCGTTACCGATTCGGCTACAGAGTAATATGTAAACAGAAAGTAATTGTACAATTTGTTAGTCAAAATGAAGTTTCTACACGAAGGATTTAAAACAAAAGATATCGAGAAGACCTCAAAAAATAAATGGAGATGGGAATGGTTGTCTGTATGTGATCGAAACGGGGATAACTACGGAAACTGGCTGGAAAAGCCAGACGTTCCCGGCGTAGCTTTCTGCACTGTAGCGGGAAAAAAAGAATTAAATGCACGCAGACGATCCAAACCATATGAAAAACAAACTTACTGTGAAACATAACCAGGCTTGTTTTAATTATCTTTTTTGAAAACAATTTTTTGTTTGTATGGAATCAGGGTCAGCTCAGCCCTAATTAAAACGTAAACTCGGTACAAATCAACTCAGTTTTCAATTTATTTATATATTGGTTTGTTTTATCACTCTTTACTTTTGGAACCACAATATTAAATAGTGGAAACAATATATGAATGCACATTTCTTTTTGTGTTGAGATGTTTTTGTTTATATAATTAACAAAAAGAGAGAGAAAAGAAGAAAATAATTATGTGAGCAATATTTAAGTGAAAATACTATACTACAGTATGTATGTTATCTGGCATGTAATCATTCAAGGGAATTGCATTTTAGGCCTTCAAATGTGCTATAATGCAGGAGCTTCCGGGGGCCTCCGGCCCCCCGGACCCCTGGCCAGGCGTTGCCCTGGACCCAGCGGGGGCCCTTGCGGCCCCCTGGCCCCCAAACAAATAGTTCAGGTTTTTCAAAATTTTTAACTTGCACCCATGCACATGTATAGAGGGATTTCAATATTACTTGGCACAAATGTTCACCATTGTGAGGCGGAGTGTCGCGTGCAAGATTCAGGTCCTTGCGGCCAAGGTCAAGGTCACACATAGAGGTCAAAGTTCAGATAAAAATATGAAGATGTGTATATGGACCATTTAGTCATCATTTATTGAGGGATTGTAACACAAATGGTCATTATCAAGACTATAGCTGTGATACATATAATTTAGGTCAATATATACAAGGTCAAGGTCACTAAAGATGGTGAAATATCCAGATTTTGTTCGGAGCATATCTCCTACACGCATGGAGGGATTTTAATGAAATTTCATAGAAATGTTCACCATTATGAGAAGCCATGTCACGCACATGAACTAGGTCTCTAGGTCAAAGGTCAAGGTCACACTTAGAGCTCATTGAAAAACGCTTGTCCGGAGCAAAACTTCCACATGCATAGAGGGATTTCAATATAACTTGGCACAAATGTTCACCATTGTGAGGCAGAGTGTCGCGCACAAAATTCAGGTCCCTGCAGCCAAGGTCAAGGTCACACATAGAGGTCAAAGTTTAGATAAAAATATGAAGATGTGTATAGGGACGATTTAATCATCATTTATTCAGGGATTGTAACACAAATGGTCATTATCATGACTACGGCTGTGACACATGTACTTTAGGTCAATATATGCAAGGTCAAGGTCACTAAAGATGGTGAAATATCCAGATTTTGTCTGGAGCATATCTCCTACATGTATGGAAGAATTTTTATAACACTTTATGGAAATGTTCACCACCATGATATGTATTGCTCCATGCATGATCCAGGTCAAAGGTCAAGGTCACACTTAGAGCTCATTGAAAAACGCTTGTCCGGAGCAAAACTTCTACATTCATAGGGGGATTTCAATATAACTTGGCACAAATGTTCACCATTGTGAGGCTGAGTGTCGCACGCAAAATTCAGATCCCTGCTACCAAAGTCAAGGTTACACATAGAGGTCAAAGTTCAGATAAAAATTTGAAGATGTGTATAGGGACCATTTAGTCATCATTTATTGATGGATTGTAGCACAAATGGTAACTATCATGATTACAGGTGTGACACATTTAATTTAGGTTAATATTTGCAAGGTCAAGGTCACTGGAGATGATTAAATATCCAGATGTTGTCCGGAGCATATTTTCTACATGCATGGAGGAATTTTAATGTTACTTTATAGAATTGTTCACCGCCATGAGACGTAGTGCCCTGCACATGAACCAAGTCTCTAGGTCAAAGGTGAAGGTCACAGTTAGAGCTCATAGAAAAACGCTTGTCTGGAGCAAAACTTCTACATGCATAGAGGGATTTCAATATAATTTGGCACAAATGTTCATCATTGTGAGGCTGAGTGCCGTGCATAAAATTCAGGTCCCTGCGACCAAGGTCAAGGTCACACATCCTGTGCATATCTTCCCTACTGATTTGTTTTAAGGTTCATTTAACAACACAGTGCCAAGAATAAAAACTTGCTTGCTAGATAACACTTATCCATAATGCCCCCATCTCCATCTAAAGCTTTCGTAAACGGGCGTATTTTGTGACTATGGCACCCTTGTTTGTTATAAATTTGCCTGAGTAAACCTTTAACATCAAATTTTACACATTTTTCTCTTCTAAAATATTTATGTAATTGTTAGCAAATATTGTTCGAAATAAATTAATGCATATAGTAAATTAACAAGTTAAACCCTCATCTTGTTTGATACAACATTTGTTATGATATTCATTATATATTTTCAGACTATGGTTCAAGGAATTGATGGATATGTGGGACTCTTTTCAAAATAACCCATCATGGGAGAAGGTACATGTACTGATTAACATTCTTATTCAACAAAGAGTATGATATAATAAAATTCATTTCAAGATATAATCACAGAATGGCACTGTATGTCAGATAGGACTTTAAATGTTTAAGGACACTGATCTAGAAAAATTTGCCCCTCACTGCTGTGGGTTCATATTCAACCAGTGACTAGTTTACAAAAGGTTATAGTTTAAAATAATGCACAGAGGTGCACATGAGGTCTTTCCTCTTCAGTAAAGCATGCAAGTGTTGACTTGACTTTTACATTTGAGCTGCAACTTGATAATTTATCCAAATGAAAAAAAAATGTGAGGATGATCAGAAAATTCAGGGAAACTGTGATTTGTTGATTTACTATATTGTACAGAAATTAAAGTTTGCTGTTAAGTTAAAATTTGACTAGTATTAGCTTTATTATGACAGAAGTTGTATCTTTACATTGCTCATTCTTGGATCCTCATTCTGGGCTAACTAGTGCAGGGTTAAAATAAGGACTCTAGGTCTTTTTCAAAGTTAGGCTTGAACCTATGACCCTTAGGTTGATTTGCAAACACCTGCACCATCAATGATTAAACCATACTTTTATAATTTTGCTATCTCTTTGTAAGGTTAAGTAATTTTATTTATGATATACATTCTTAAAAATTTAAGTGCTTGTCTAGAGTTTACATGTGCTGACAATATCTCAGATTAATATGAAAATTATTTTTATGTCATGAGGTTGCTTCATTGTTTTAGGTTTGTTATTCTTTTGTAGTGAAATTTGAATTTGCTCTGTTCTTTATCTAGAAGTCTGGACTATATTTGTATTTTTATGTATTAATGGATATGTTTACATCATAAATGTTTTAGAGTGGTAATAGACTATATTTGATTTGTTATTTCAGTGCCTTATCAACCTAATGTCACGTCTTGCTAATTCAAACATAGGATATATAGACTGGAGTCCATATATACCAAAGGTATCAACTTTGTTACATCTAAAATATTTTTTGAAAAAAGTATATTTGAGTACATTCTTAACATGCTTCTACAGTTTAGATGTTTTGAAACCTACAAAGATTTTATTGTTGTTTACATATGATAATGAAACAGAAAATTATTTGTAAATGGTTAATGCTCAAAGATCTGGTGTTAAAAATGTTTAAATCAGCTTAAATGGTTCAGTCAGAAGCTGGCCTTGTTTCAGTACTTAGTGCATTAAAGAACAAGTTATGTTTGAACATTAGCATCTTGTATTTGTTTATTTGAGTAAAAACAAGTTATGTTTGATCATTGGCTATTTGTGCGTGTTTATTTGGATAAAAAGTGAACAAATACGTATAACACAACAATGGTAGGCAACTACTTTATTGCTGTTATTGTATACACAGGTGTTCACGCGGCTTTTGCGAAGTTTTGACCTACCCGTCGGAACACAAAATGTTCAGGTCAGCCGTAATCACAACAGGGTGGAGATAGAGCCTTGCGTCATATGGATAGTATCTAGTATGGTAGGTAGTGTGGTTACTTTGATGTGTTTATATATCTAAAATGCAGGTCTTCACTCGGCTGTTGAAGGGTATTGAACTTCCTGTCGGGACACAGCCTATCCGAATTGTACGATCCAAGCTGATAACCAATAGGACTGAGACAACGAGTTTTGTCATTTGGATCATTAACATGATGGTTAGTCTATTATGATAGTTTTAAACTGTGGAAGTGAGCTTTGAATTCCAGTTATTCTTTGGAAAAAAAATATAGGTGCAGATACTGTTTTGTTTTCTTTGATGAGAAAATGGAAATAACTTTTCTGAGATTTTGTTCTTAAGTTGACAAATTTGTGAAAAGAATGGATTTGTGCTGACACTGGCCACAGAATCAAGGACTGACCCATACTGTTGAAATATATGAGTACCTAGTCTGCTAAAGTGTTAAACGCTTGCCCTTTTTAGCTCGACTATTTGATAAGAATGAGTAGAGCTATCCTAAACACCCGAGCGTCTGCGTAACCACTTACTGTAAGTTTTTATAACAACTCAAATATTTTCAAAGTCCATTGACATTTGGCTTTGAAACTTTGCACACTTGTTAACCATTATGCCCCTAACAGGAGACAGAAGGAAGTAATTTATCAAGCATTTTGGCAGAATTATGCCCCTTTGACATAGAATTTACGTTAAAGTTTTTGAAACGTTAAAGTTTTTGTAACACCTCAAATATGTTCAAAGTCCAGTGACATTTGGCTTTGAAACTTCGCACACTTGTTCACCATCATGCCTCCAACCTGTAACCTGTAGACTGGAGAAGGTAACTGTATCAAGCATTTTGAAAGAATTATGGCCCTTTTCAACTTAGATTTCATGTTAAAGTTTGTGTACCACCTCAGATTTTTTCATATTTGATTGACATCTTGCTTTGAAACAAGTTGAAATTTTATACACTTGTTTGAGAGCATAATAGGACTCTCTCCAAGGCCTATAACTGTAACATGGATTTGAAAAAAAAATGGCCCTTTTGTGATATTAGAAAATTTTATATTATCTAGGCTGTTTTCCTATCAAGCACTAAGAGTAGTCGAGTGTGCTTTCCTACTGACAGCTCTTGTTATATAAGGAAAAGTAGATTAGTACTTAATGGTATTTTGATATTCAAAGTACCATAACTGATCTGCCATTTGACTGTGTCTGTACAAACTGTACATATGTGTAGACTAGTTTATGTTGGTGTGGCATAGTTATGCTTTTATTACCACAAGAACTTTTTTATGCTTCAACAGGGAGATAACCAAGATGAAATGTTGCTGTTATTTATTCTTGAAACACTTGTTTTATAGCAACCATGTCCTCGTGGTTTCTTTGCAGTGCTCAGCATTGGGTGAAATTTAAACATTTACAAAAAATTGTATATGCGGGAGCCTTAGTGTGATCTTAGTTAAAAAGGAAACATATTTTCTTTGTGTGTATTCAAAAGATGTTTATTTTACATTTCAAAAGAGACTGTGTAGTAATAACAGTTTTATCAGTTATTAAATTTGAGCATAATATACCTTTAATAGATTTATCACACATGGCCAGAAAGTCTGATTTTGACTCAGAGATTTTTTGAAATCAAAGGTGCCATAAATAGCTTCATTAGGAATTTGTTTATGTAATAATTTATTTGCAGGGAGGAGAGGGAAATAAAGTACAAGATCACATAGATATGTTATTCAAAACCTTACAGAATTTCTACCATCCATCTAACCTAGGAAAATGGAATGTAAGTTACCTATTCACATTTATGTCAAGCTACTTATGACTGTGTCTATATATTTAAATGATGTGGAGGGGGCTATAATGGTAGAACTTTGTCACATTCAGTTGGTCAGCCAGTCAGTTTGTTAATGCGTTAGGGCTTTAATTTTTTCTTCATATATATTGTATAATTTACAGTTATAACTGGAAAATCATGGTGACAAGTAGTTAATCACTACGTCATTTAATTTGCATCTGCATATAAGAGCTATGTAAAGAAATGATTTCATTATCAATATTAAATATTAGTTTGGTTAAAGACCAGTTGATGTAATAAGAAATTGTGTTCTACTGACATTTTGTCATAGCACTATTTTCGTCCATTAGTAGTTAGAATAAGAATATGTAAGAGCATGTAACTTACAAAATAGAAAGAAGTGTGATTATTAAATCAAGGCAAACTTTTATGAACTGAAAATCTTATACCCTCATTCACAAAGGCTAATAGTTTCAAACCAGGAAATATAAAACCACCTTTTAATAATTAATATCAATTTTTTAAGAAAATACATGTGTTAATAGTAGACATATTTTAATAATCATTTTATGATTTGTTATTACAAATTTTAATGTTTTTGTTCACAGATTAAGTTAAGTGGTCTGTTGATGACATTTCCAAAAGTCTTTATACGAAGAATAAATAGGTAAGTTATAAAATCAATTAATACATAACTAGAAGAAAAAGATTTATGCTAAAAATGTAGAGAAGATTTATATTGAGGAATGGAAAAATAATGTTGATTTGTATGGAAAAAATAGAGAATATAGTGTTGATTTGTATGGAATAAGTAGGGAATATAATAATGATTTGTATGGAAAAAGCAGGGAATATAATGTGTGTTCATATTGAAAAAGTCGAGAAGATTATGTTGGTTTATGGAAAAAGTGTAAAAAATTAGTTTCTATATGAAAAACAGTAGAGAATGCTTTGTTCATCTACATGTATGCATAAAAAAATAAAAAGGTAATTGTCAGAATTCAAATAACTAACATGTATAATATGTAATGTATTATTATCATATTATAATTATTATTATTATTGTTATTTTTATTATTATTATTATTATTATTATTATTATGATCATGTTAACAGAGAAAGGTACAGGAAACCAACCTGGATGAAGGAGATACCAGCTTCTCATAAATTGTCAGATGCTGCGATAACAAAGTTTGTTGAGAGCATGAAGAGTACAGTATTTACGTGTATGTTTAGCAAGTACGGTAGTCAGGACTCGGCTGTTGCTCTCCGCCATTTGTCTACTTTGAGACCCGAACTTATAGTTCCTACGCTACTAGAATTGTAAGTCTAGTCTTCATGTGTGATAAGTATGTACTTTTATAATTACAAGAAAGATATTCCGATATTTGTAATTTGTAAACTTTATCAGTAACAAATGATGTAAAATCTTTCATTAAGATATTTTAACTATTTGCCTTCCCCAAAGCATCTTTATTACCCCAAAAACATATATTCTTTTACAATGGAACAAAAAACATTTATAATTTCCATAAAGTTTACAACTTTAAATGATTTTGGATTTGGAATATAATCTCATTTAATGAAGCCTTATTTGATTTGCCATTTGACCTTAACATAATAGCTAATTTTAGCTTAATTTTGATGGAAGCATTTTTGAACCACTCTTGGATGAAACATGTATGTGTCTCCATTAGGACCTGAATCCATGAAATCATTGAGAGGGAGACAACACTTGTCAACCTTTCCTGTCTTATAATCATTTGGCTACTCTTTCTTACATTGCAAAAAAATTAAGTATTGATTTAGGTCAATCTGTATCTGAATGAAGTTAGAGCTGTTTCTACCCTGTTATATTTAATATATCTAATTATTGATAATTATTTTACAGTATGTATCCTGCCATGGAGACACTAATAGAGCCACATAGACTTATAGCATGTATGAACTGTGTTGTGTCGGTAGTGAGAGCGATGCTGAGTGCTGGAAAATGGTACCCTGAGGGTCGGTCACATCTAATCCCATTGCTCAGTCTGTCACTTCCTGGTATAGATCCAAATGACTTTAAGAAATGCTTGGTAAAAATTTTGTTTATATCATTTCTCATTCTTATAATGTGAGTTTATTTTAATTTGTTAAAATAATATGTTGTGATACAGTGAGGAAATAATAAGGAAAAAATGACAGTACAAGATGATTTATTGGTTCTTAAGTTTAAGTAAGTGAGTAAGAGTAAAATTTTTATAATACAAAACTGTAAAGAATTTTTTAATGTAAAATTTACTATACAAATTCTCAAGCAAAAATTTCTTATCTGACAAGCACTGCTGGCACCAAAGAATTTTTAAAAGGAGAAATGTTATTTTTTTGTAATACAATATGATTGTATACATTTGTAGGTAACATTCCAGATGATATCCACATTTGTGTCTCTAGTACCTATAGTAGATTGTTCAGATGCTGTACATAGCAGAACTGACCTTACTGAGGTATTGTTTACTTATATCTATGAACTCTAACTCTAACAACCCTTACACTCTTAATAACATAAATGGGATTGACCATCCATGAATCTGGACAAAACAATTTATAATTTATATGGAAAATATCAAAATAAGAAATGACTCAACATCAAACATGACCATGATTAGATAGCACAGGTCTGTTCCATCTGATATTGGTCTACACAGGTTGTCGGGTAGAATAAGCTGCTTACAGTCTTACGGTTCAGTATATATTCTATATCAAATTCTCAACTCCGTAAGTATGACCAAACCAGACAAACATAAAAATTTATTTTTAAAATTTCATTTACAGTACCATTCTAATTAAAAATAACCTCATTTATGTCTTTGAGATGTGTTTCATGGATTATTCAGAAGTAAATATCCTGAGTGTGACTCAAGTTTTCCTTTTCCAATGTGTCTGAGGTCAGTTGTAACATACTGTTGTTTGAAGTGATCAATATGGAGATGTTGGCATGTACTTCTTGAGAAACCTAACTGTGTTAAGTTGATGAACATTTTTAGGTAATAACCTGCTAGTATATGACTGAAATACATGTACTGTTCTTGGTTATCATGTTTATTAAGTTATAACAAAAACAAATCACTGGAGGATATTTGTGAAAAAATGAATGCTGTTTCTTATACAGGAGGAACGTGAGCTGTGCTCAGCAACAGCCCAGTTTGAAGACTTTGTTCTACAGTTCGTAGATAGGTAAATAATATGTTTTATTCACAAATCTGAATGATATATGAAAATAATTTCTTTTATTCTCAAGTCTGAGTAATATATGGAAATGATTTCTTTTGTTCACAAGTTTGAGTAATATATAGAAATAATTTATTTTATTCACAAGTCTTAATGAGAACTGAATTAATCGATTCTTGCTGTTTATAGTCTGGTCAAATGTACAGATATGCATGATGACCAGACTACTGGTTACATAGTTGTTATTATCTTCACCATTACACATAGGGTTTAAAATAGATAGCTAAGGAGAAATGTATGAAGCAAATATTCAAAGTGGCAGACTTAAAAGATTAGCCTAACTTAAAATACTTTTTTCCATCAGGATATTTGCACTGATAGAGAATAGTGCCCAGGAACATGTTCATGGTAACCAGGACAAGTTAAACCCAGAACAGATGATAGTAGAGAAAGCCCTAGCTTCCACATTTACCTCAGTGTTACAACAATCTTCTACACCAATCTTCATGGTAAATATTCTACTTTATGTAGACACTTTGTATGATGTAAGCGATACAGCTGAGCAATCCCATGCTTCAAACTGTTGATCGCCTTGTTTAAATTACGATATCATTTTCACATCTCTGCAAGGATGTTTTGATTGCATTTAACAGGTATTTATGAAGATACATGTACATTTCCAAATTTGTGGACTATTGGGATATACAAATCTTTCTAAATAGCAAAATGCAAAATAAAATAGAAATTATATATTTTTTGAGAGTAATTGAAAATCAATTTTACTAACCGATATTCGTTTCTCGGTTAACCGGTTACTCGTTGCCATCCCTAATTAAATTTGATTAACATGCACCATCTCACTGTCCGTTTGAATCCTGCTGAGGAAATATAATAGCTTGACAGTAAGCTAACAGGTGTTTAAGTTGTTCTTTTCAGATCTGAAATAATTCAATATATATACTATATTACATTTACAGTCGGCATTACGTAGGTTACACAACTTTATAACAGGTTCTGTGTATGAGAGTAGAGTTGGAGGAAGATATGCTGGTAACCTTATCAGAGCTGCTCAGCAGGTACGAGGTTCTTCATTACATAAATGATATACCAATGCTTTGATTGAATCAGAATTAAGTTTGCTGGGAAAAAAATTTAAAGTCAAATATTCATGAAAGTTCATTGTCATAAAGGTATAATTTTGATGAAGATTTACAATTTCATGAAAAAAATGCTTCTTTATGTTTTAATTGTAAAAGGAGAAAATTTCCGTAATGTTTTATATTTAGTGAATGATATTGATTACTGTTACTTATAATAATGTTAGATTCTTAGATTAACATAATGAGCCGCGCCATGACAAAATCAATATACTGCGTTTGAGACCAGCATGGATCCAGACCAGCCTGCGCATCCGTGCAGTCTGATCATGATCCATGCTGTTCGCTTACAAATTGTATTACAAGTAGAGAACTGATAACGAACAGCATGGATCTTGATCAAACTGCGCGGATGCACAGGCTTGTCTAGATCCATGCTGGTCGCAAATGCATTGTTAGTCCCCTACCGGTTTAACCGGAGGGGACTTTAGGTTTACCCTCCGTCCGTCTGTCTGTCCATCCGTCTGTCTGTCTGTCAGTCCGTCAGTCCGTCCGTCCACAAAACTGGATCCCGCGATAACGCAAAAAGTACTGAAAATATTTTTATGAAACTTGATATATGGATAGATGGCAGTATGGAGATTATGCACGTCTTTTTCTTTTCTTCCTATGTTGAAAATTCTGGTTGCTATGGCAACAAATAGTCTGAAAATATGGCAAATTTAACACATAAACTGGATCCAGTGATAACTCAAAAAGTACTGAAAATATTTTTATGAAACATAAAATATGGGTAGATGGCAGTCTGCAGATTATGCACATCTTTTTCTTTTCTTCCTATGTTGAAAATTCTGGTTGCTATGGCAACAAATAGCCTGGATTTCAAGATTTCTGATTTAATTTTTTCAGCTTTTTCACTATAAGTTCTTTATTTCTTAAGGTGTTTACTTCAAACATTAAATATAAGTTTCTGGTCATCAACCACATCATATGTGACAAGGTTTACAACTCTAGCACAAAAATTATCAGTATTACCTCCCTTGAACTTAGAATTTTTATGAAAAAAAATGTTGTCTTTTTTAAATTACTTCTTTATTTCCTAATGTATCTACTTCAAACTTCATATATATGTTTCTTATTATCACTCAACATTTTTGAGAAGGTTAAATACTCTAGCAAGACTATTTCCAGATTTATGTCCCCCTTGAACTTAGATTTTTTCGAGAAATTGGTATTTTTTACTCCAACTTCTTCATTCCTTATAGGATTTACTTTAAAATCCCACATCGTAATAATATGACAAGGTTGTATAAACATAATTGCCTTACTAGGCAGGGAAACTTAACACATTACTGTGAAATAGACAAACTTAGAACTCAAAAGATTTAAGTTCATTCATGTCATTCATTCACTGGTAAAATTGAAATCAGAATGTTGCTTGGGTTCTAACCGGTAGGGGACTTATGGATTGCTTGCAATACTATGATAATTGCTTGTTAGTTTTGTCATGGCGTGGCTCAATTATAATGATTAAACTGGTGAACACTTTTGATCTGATAAAGTAAATAAACCATGTCCTTATAAGAAAAATTTGTTTACCATCTAAATTTTTATATTATGTTATACTCCCTGGCGTCCGTCCGCACTACGGAATAGGGGAAGGGGACCATCTAACTGTAAACAGAACAAAAGAGAACAATAGAGTTCATTCCGTAACAATAGAGTAAGGGGCCATTGGCCCTCTATTAAACAATAGAAAATAACAAAAGAAACGGCCCCTTAAAGTTCCATTTGGGCCACAGTGTTCAAACTTCATAGGATGATGGTCCATATTGGGTAGAAGTGCCCTTTTGATTTTGGGGTCACAAGGTCAAAGGTCAAGGTCTTTTTTACTTTAAAACTGAAAACAGTTTTTAGAGCATAACTTAAGTTCCATGTGGCCCACAATATTCAAACTTCATAGGATGTTTGTCCATATTGGGTAGAAGACCCCTATTGATTTTGGGGTCACAAGGTCAAAGGTCAAGGTCACTATTACTTTAAAACTGAAAACAGTTTCCAGAACATAACCTAATTTCTATTTGGCCCATAGTGTTCAAACTTCATAGGATGATTGTCTATATTGGGTAGAACACCCCTATTGATTTCGGGGTACAAGGTCAAAGTTCAAGGTCGCTATTACCTCAAAACCGAAAACAGTTTCAAGAGCATAACTTAAGTTCCATTTGGCCCACAATATTTAAACTTTATAGAATGATTGCTATTTGAAGGAGGTAATACTTTATTTAATTTATGTAATGTCTTACAAATGCTTCATCCTTACTAAAAATAAAACACTTTCGGGCATATAATGCTCCGCCTAGCGGTGCTCTTGTTAAATATTGTAAAGACAATAAATAATTAAAAACTCAAGTGAAAATAATTTATTTTATTATAGTTTTGCGAAAAAAAGTTCTATAGATTGCTAACAATCAAACGTTTCCTAATGGTTTTTCATGTGTATTAGTCTGTATACTTACATGTGTAAAATTATTTTACAGGTAAATCCAAAGGAAACTTTGAAGATGTTCATGGACAATATATGTGACAGTCTCCTAGTGCAATTAAAATCACGTAAATATATTTTACATTGTGTAAGAATAATAATCGAATCCTTTACGTAGATACAAGTTTCCTTATAACTCATATACAGTTAAATAAATATTTCTGAGTTCCCAGAGATACAATAAATGAATAATAAAATAAATAATATAGCTTTGACATTGGCTAATTGGAGGAAAATTTGACGTTTTATGTGTATAAAGATTAGTATTTATACTCAGAAGGCTGAAAATTCTTTTCATTAAATATTTATGATACAACCATTTTTAAAATTGCTGTTGATTTCAGCATATTGGCCTGACATAGTTGTTTTGAAATGTCCATGTCAATTTTATATTTAGATGAGGAGGTTCTACAAGCAGAGAGACTTGATGATGGATTCTTGTGGAATCTTTTGATGTTTTCACAGGTAAATTTTTGTCCATGATTGCTAGTCATATTTCACTGTGATAATGTAAACTTTTTTATTTTATTTTGAAAGTATGTATCTGTTTAATTAGCTTATGATTGCACACAAGCAACATGGTTGCAATATTAGGACTTTTTTTCAAAGATAAAACCTTTGATTTATAACAAGTATCTTCATACAATAGTTAACTTAGTTGTTATTAGTAAAACCACCAATTAAGTGATTTGAATGAATGAGTGGGGAATAACTTTCAGATGTACATTCATTAGAATTGCAGTTATTGCCAGATTCTTTGTATAGTTTTTAAGGGGTAATTATCAGGGGTAAACAGAGAATCTGATCTTTAGATAGACATTGTATCATAGTTGACCATTTTGTTAAAAATGTGTCAGAGTTTATCGTATACACATACATGCACAGTGTGTAAATGGAGTGAAGGTATTAGTTACCTGCACTCCAGAGCATGCCCATTGATTGGCTCTTTTTTTTTCTGGGGTTCACTTTTTGTGACGACAGAGAAAGAAATAATGATAGAGTGTCACATTTGGATGATCGTTCATTGGTTACTTTTTTCTGGGGTTTCATATTGTGACAACAGGGAACCTGATTTTAGTTTTGCCTATGATACAAAAGAGAAAGAACATCAAAACACTCGGCAAACGGATTTATACTCTGGGGCTATGCCCCCTCGTACAGATCAGATAACCTTGTGTTTCAATGCTCTTTCTATTACTTATAGTTTGTCAATATAATCAGTGTATCACTATTATAATAATCATTCTTTTTAAATAAATAATCAGCTTGAATGAACAGCAGAAATTGTTTCAACTATCATTGTAATCTTTCCTATTTCAGTTGCTAAGATGTAACGGGTCCTATTTATTACCATATAAGACTAAGATAGTTGATGTGTTCACATATATACTGAGACTACAGTGTGTACAGGGATATGAGATAGCGGGCAAGTCACTGATGTATTTACTACGCGGTCTTACTCTAGTCTTTCCAGTAAATTATGCTAGTGTTAGTGGATCTCTTGATAGACCTGTCACAGAATATCTTGCCATAAGGGTAAGTAAATGCCTTTATATTTTTTATAGTTAAAAAATATGTGTTTCTGATATTGTACATACAGGGTTAATGGTTACGATGTTATTTGAATCCTTATTGTATGTTGTTATCTACATGGAAAAGCATAGCAATTAGCTTTGTCATGTTAGGTTTGCCAGCTTGTGTCTAGAGTAATATATGAAGGGCACCTTATGTATTTCTCTTTATAAAGCTGTTAAGATGCCAATTTAACCTTAAAAGAGTTATTTTGTTTGAAGCTTCAACAAAATGGGCAACAAAAACTCCGAATAACCTTATTCAAGCTTCTGTAAAGAAATAGAGATGGGAATGTTACAGTTCTCATACTAAACAAAAGTTTTCTCCTGTTTTTTTACTCCACATAAGTGTATTGTTCTGGTTTTTGTCATGCAGCGTTTAATTATGTTTTATCCATTTTATGATAGGAATGGGCAAAGCCAGGAGATATAGACAACCTTGGTCTAGAATGGCATGAACCGTGTCAGGAAGAAACGGATTTTGTACAAGAATTGCTAGAGAAATTCTTAGTACCTGAACTAAACACTCTTAAACAAATATCAGCTGAGAATGCCATACCGAGGTATGTAGTGTTATAAGAATCGGTCCTTTATTTTAATGATTTGTTGAACTAGTTTCTAGTTGTTAATAAATAATTTGAAAAAAGGGAGATGTGGCTGAGAAGTTTAGATGTCCACCATAGTAGGTTCGAGTTAATAATTAAGTCACAACTACAGTCCAACCTCGATTATTTTCGAATAGCTGGGGACTGAATTTTTACTTTTTATAATCGATGGGTCCGAATAATAGAAATACGAATATAGTGACAGTAGACAACTATTCAACTTTGGCCATACGCCAATCATAGCAAATTATAATCGGCACCGAAATTTTACTTCGAAAAATTAAATAGGAGGTAGTCGGATAATGCATTTCGAATATTTCATTTGTATTTATATTGATTAATATAGAGATAAAAACAGGACTGCCAATCTACTTCAGATAATGCCGGGTATTCGAATAAAAAGGGTTGTCAAATAACCGAGGTCGGACTGTATGTTTCTAAGGTGAAAGAACTTATTACACAGTTACACTTAAAGGCACATTACACCTTGGGGATGAATAAAAGCTGTGTTAATTTAAAAAAAAAGCCAAAATGTGTTTTGTAATGGTGTTATAATGGATCTAGAATATGCTCTAAGCCTATCTTAATAATGTTGAATATAAAATAATTTGTGCTAAATGTGGCAAATTGTAAATGCACCTTCTGGTAACTGTAACAGCACATGAAAAATTTATAGCCATTGAAAAATAAAAATGAGAGAATTTATATTCTTTTTGGGCCTTTAAATAACTATGTTTACATGATTGAGCATGAATTAAACTAACAACAAATGTTAGATATAGATTAACAAATAAAGTAAAGTGATTTATCTTCCAAAGGTGAGGAATACATTGTACATTGAAACAGGTAGGCATAAATGTTTTGCTATTGGATTTTAGCCATGGAATCTGTGCAGACAGTGAAAGTTTTACAACAAATGAAAGTTAAACTTAAAAAAGTCATGTTTATTTTTATCCCTTGTAAATAATTTTTTTTTTTTTCCGTTTTTGAATATAATGATTTCACGGGTTTTTTTCAGGGAGGATTTATTAAGACGTCTCAACATTATAATGGAATGTTTGAATGGAGCAGGAGGTGTGTTACCTATGTGGCAAGGAGATCACATCTCTATGTAAGGCTAGAAATTTCTCCAATTCTTTCATCACAGGATGTTATCAAAACTTTTCAGTATGTAAAGTGTAATGTGAAAGTGCAAAAAAGAAAGGAAAAAAAAAAAACAGCTGCCAAACTTTATATATTACAAGTTTGCAGATACTTGTTTGTTTTACCAAGTTACACTTCTTGTTTAAAATATTATGTAATAGGCATTTCTTGGATTAGAAATATTTGCTCACTTCCAACCTAACCACACTGCAACTGGAAAGCAGCCATGTGACTGTAATAGTATTGTTGGCATGAGTGTAATTTCTAGCTAAAATCACGAAAAAAATTGAACACCTTCACACTGAAATATAGTAGTTGCCCCTAGATCAAGGTATCCAAAGAATTAAACCAAAAATTCAGTTGCACATTAAGAAACTCACAAGAACTTATTTTTCAGGTCATTTAACCAGCAGACATGAATAATACAATGTTAACTTAAAAATTAATGATAACTTTCTTTATAACATGATGGATAATAATTATACCAAATTGAATACATCAGGCAGACACATCATTTATCATTTGACCTACAAGTGCATCTTGTTAAAAGTTTCAAGAAAAACTACAAAATGAATTTCCACATGGTTATTATGATATCTCCCTTTGTTGGTTAGTAAACAGTTAAGACCAATATCTCTGGACTGAGAACTTTGTGAGTTTTTTTTTAAATAAAAAATGAAATTTATATGAATGGCAAGAATTGTTTATGTTTTATTAATTTTTTCAAGTGTTGATGTTTTATATTAAAGGATTGAGAGTCAGGTTCCTCTTAAAAGATTTGGTTGTGCAAAATCTTGCGGAAGTAACAGAGGTATTTAGACATTTTTCATTTAACTCTTACTGAAATGTGATGTGTATTGTTTTCATTAACTTGTAACTGTGTGTTGTATTCAGTAGATATAAGATTTTTGTTAGAAAAAATAATAGAACAAATTCAGCATTTTTATTAAGGAAGTGCCAATCTTTGATGAAGTTTGATGAAACCACTTACAATATTTGATATTGAAAAATAATTATGGCTTAGCTTATGTGATGTTATAGCAAAATGTTGTTTAATTTTAAGTTTCTATCTGTTGGATTTAAGGCAGTATAAGATATAGAATGTATTCATATATTGTCTATTGATTTTATTACAGAGGTAACAGTATCAGGTGGACAGAATGTAAGGGTGGTTGTTATCGAGGCTATCAGAAAATTGCTCAGTGAGTTTAACCTCTTACATGTGAATTTTCGTAAAACTTCTGTGTATATTTAAAACCATTTAACACTTAAAAACTTATGTGTAGAAAAATTCAAGGAAATTTAGTTTCCGGTTTCTTGAATGTCATGATATGAGATTATTTTACACACCAAAAACAATTAAAAGAAAAAAAATTGCCTATAACATTATTAAAGTCCAGCTTGTTCTTATTAAAGGCAAGTTTTTTAAGGAATATCAGGTTTGATTTTGTAAAAGACTTTAATGTGTCATGGTCACATTTTGTGTTGAGTCGTTAATCAATCAGTTTATTGTTTCAGGATATATGCTGTCATGTGCAGAGGATGATACAAAAAGTTTTCACAGACTTTTAAGGGTATGTAGATATAACAATTTTTAAATTTGCTTCCTACAATATTTCTAAATGGGTATTTGTGCTTTAGTCAGTTCATCCGTCACACTTGTTGTTTCTCACGTTTTTCATTTGTACACTTATTATGTGTGATCTTTATTTTTGATAGTGTCTTTATATAGACTTCTCCATTTGGGTAAGGGTCAAATTCATTAGAGTTTAGGAAGCTAAGGCATGAAAATGAATTTCTTATGATATTTCTATTGGCCTCTCTCTAAACATCACAGGTAATGATTATTTGAGAGCAGAGAAAAAAATTGTCTTGAAAGTTGTTGTTAAATTAAATCCAAAATAAAAATAAAACACTCATCAAGTAGTTATGAAGAACATGATTTTAGGGATTTTTCAATATAAACTAATAAAACTTGTTTATATTTTACAGATATATGAATCAGTGCTGTTTTTCCATGGTATACCAGAAGGGGAGTTTGATGCTAGATGGAAAAGTTTCCATGCCGTCAAGAAAGCTCTAGAAGATAAGGTTTGTGCTGTGTATTTGAAACATTATTTGCAACAATGGACATAAAAAAAGCGAATTAAAGAGCTCATCCATAGGATATAGAATTTTCAAATAACTTTCAATCGTCTCTTTTTCACTTTTGATGAAGACAAGAGCTGATACTCATTCTCTGTTGCTAATTCAAGTTGTATTTTAGCAGAAGAGATGGTAACTGGTACAGAATTAAGAAACAGTTAATGAATACAATGTACTTGTAAATGTTTTTCACTATTTATAAACTTATAATAAAAGTTTTCTTGCCACAAATATTGACAATACTTGTTAAATTAATGTATAATTGTGAAAAATAGATTTATCTTACTATCAGTGTGGAGCTATCGATAATAGATTTTAAGATCAAAAATTTAACTTTATCAATTACATGTACTGTAATATAGCCATATTATATCAAACATACATGCAGGTTGGCCTAACCAAGTATTGGTGCCATAGGAAAGTCAATACTGGTGCTAAGAGTTAAATTGTGAACCTGAAAACATTATCTTTGTTTTGTTCAATTACAGCTAAGAGGTGGTAAGAATCATCTGCGAGCCATTCTAGTAGACAGGGTTCTCTTACAACATCAGGTAAGCTAGATAGTATAGTACAAGAAGGTTAGTTTTGATTACATGTAGTATTTGATTAAAATTGCAAAACATGTAAACAAATACACATTTTGAATGTTATTAAAACATGTTTACCCAAAAGTTAATATAAAATTTGAATAAAGCTTTTTTTGTGACTGTTAATAAGTATTGATTGAAAATGCCTGTCAGAATAATATGTTTATTACAAAATAATATAAGAGTTTAATAATTATCCAAATGGACATAAAGTTGGGTGTAAAAGAACCACCAATTGCTCAACCAGAGTTGTATATTTATAGATGAGATGTCTACAGAAGACAGACAGGTCTTTTACAGCCAGACATCAGGAATTGCTTCAAGATCTATATACATTGTCTATTAGTAGATACAGTGAGGTATGTATCTTGTGATAGTTTACTTAAATTTTGTTTTTGATAGAAATGTGAAACTTGTTTTGGTAATTTTCAAGATATCATCATTAGACAGTCAAAACAGTTCTGTGTCTAATTGGGCTTAATTTACACTTCACTCACAATACAGTTAAAATATGAAAGGTGGTCAAAATATGAAAAAGAGGTCAAAATATGAAGAAGAGGTCAAAATATGAAGAAGAAGAAGAAGAAAAAAAAACCTTACTGCATTAGTCACAAAATAGATATATGGTGATAAATACTGAAAAATGAGTCATTAATGCTCATAAAATGCAAATTATAAACAGAATCTTGAATGAATCTTTTTATTTTTCTTGAAATCTTAGTTCATCAAGTTTGATTTTCTTGAAATAATTTGGTTCACCTGGTGGCCTGCAGCTTTAATGACGGATTATTTTGTTGATATTTCAGGTTAGAAAAAAAGCTCAGTCTGTGCTGTTTCAGCATTTCCATAACTATCCATATTCCTACAGAACTCTAGTAGATCCTTTAGTTAGCAAAGTGCTCAGCCCTGATACCCCGGAACATGAATTTCAGGTAATGTATAACAAACTGTCGACAGCATTTTACATACCTGATTGGCTTGTATTTTGTCAAAATGTAGCTATTACTATAAAGAGGGTAATTGTCAGCAACTAAACTTAATTATCAATTGTACAAATATATTATAAGTGGCAGAAATGTAATTATTGGTAGAAACTTTGTAATTATCAATAGCAAGCATGTAATAATCAATTGAAAATTTGTTATTATCACCATGTCAAAATTTGTAATTATCAATGGCAAAAATGTATTGTCCTTGGTAAAAATGTAATTACCAGTATAAATTTTTTCAGAATTGAATTTGCGAAACACAAAAATTTATTAATCAATAGATTAATTTGTAGTTAATGTAATTTTTATTTGTATTTCTGTACAAAGCAACAGTTGTCTTAAAACAAGAAATTTCAGTTGTAATGCTTTTGTCTAAATTGTTTACATTACATTGATTTTATTTATGCTTATTTCAGGGAGCCTTGTATGTGGTACTTGGTAACAATAAGCGTAACATAGCAACCAAGCGTAGCTGGGAGATAATCAGTAAAGTGTGGCCAGCTATAACCCAGGCTCAGCATTCAGAGAAACCTTCCATACTCAACCTGATTGATCAAATTGTTAGCAAAACTGTCAAAAATGCAGAAACCACAGAAATAAAAATCTTGGTCAGGCAACATTTTATATCTTCTAACACATAAACTTTTAAAAATGTAAATTTAAAGACACATTATGCCTCAGAAATTCATATTTCTGTAATTCTTTAGAAATGCCAAACATGTTAAGAGCAAATTAGATGTTTAACAACTGAGGAAAACAGCACTGAATTTGCAGTAATGTGTCGTGAAGGTAGCAAAATGTAACCAAAGTAGTATTTTGACTTTCATACAATAAGTAACTATAATTATATTCATTGCCAACAGAGTTAAAGGCAGTAAAAGACAGTTCATGTATGAATATTGTTTTGGAACTATAACATTATACCTAAAGTAAAAAAAAAAAGAGAAATAAAAATGATTTTTTAAGGCATAATGGGCCTTTAAAAGACCTATATTGTCCACCATGTCTTGAAGAAAATGTATGAAGTAGAATATAGCCATCCAGTCCTTGTAACTGGTGTATTAAACACAAGTTCTATAGATAGATTGATAAGAAATAGTAATTTATACTGATGTGGTAATTAAGATATTTATAAAATGTATGTTTTCCACAGGAAGCTACATTGTTACTAAGTAAAGAAATAATTCTCATTAATCAATGTTGGTTGATTTTCATGCTTTTTAAGGTCAGCTCATATCATTATAATGTTAATTTTCCCAATTTTAAAGGGTTAAAAAAGATTTTGCCTTTTTATACCCATTTATATTCAATACTTTCCCCAATTGTGTAAAAACCCTAATTTTATTAGAAAAGCCTAAAAAAGTATTTTTTTTTGTTTTTATCATGAATTTAAAATAATGGGTTTATATAAATTTTTTTTTTTTTAATATAATAATTTTTTTTAAAGGTTTTATTGTTTTTTATTATAGGTTTAAAAGAGGGGAAGTTTAGCAGCAGCTGGTAAATTGTTCGAGTCTCAGCACCCACCACCATCTCAGGGTACTTGTTCTAGTATAGAATTACAGGCTGCAATACAACACGAGTCTAGCACCAATGATAACTGTCAAAAGTATGTATAACAACTTAACAAATTTACTTCTATTTTGATTTCATTTCTTTATCTTTTTTCTTAAAAAATTTCTGTATCAACATTTTTCATCATTGATCTTTTATTGGTTTAATCACAATTCAAATGCAGTATTCTACTAGAAACTGTTCAAAATGATTTATGATTTTAAGATATTTTGAAAAAGATACATGTATGTTTTTCGTTGTAGTTTTATATGCTAAGTTTGTGTAACATATTGGGACAAAGTCCAGAGCAAATTGCCATGTACTGAAGATTTTGCAATGAGATGCCAAGTTTATATTTGTTTAAATATTTACAGAATGTATGTTGACTTAGTAACCAAACTCACTGGCTTAGTCACTGGAGGAAACTTGTAAGTGTTCTTCATTTAGATTAATTTGTATATTATGTGTAGAAATATCTTCTAAAAAGGAATGTATTTGTCCGGATGTGGTATACTACACATGGCTTTGATCTTAATAGATTTTATTGCTTCTTCTTTTTTTACATACATTTTAAATAATCATTTAACTGCTAATAAATATATGACCTTTTATTAAGTTTAAATTGTTAGTGAGTTCTTAATCAAAGGCAATTCTTAAAAAAAAATGTTACTTTTTTGTATCAAAATTAAAGGTATTGATAATGTTTTATTAAATGGCTTAACTACATTCCTGTGGGTTATGTGATAAAAGACTATCAATTCCTGTACAGGGTTTAACAGATCAAATGATTTCTTATAATTTGTTATTTTGTTACATACAGGAGATGGAAGTTTTGTCAGATAGGTATGGAGTTTATGACATTACTAATCAGACATGATACACCATTACCTACATGTGCTGTAGAATTGTTTGTCCAGAAATGTGTTGATGATTCCATATATCTGAGAAAGGTAAGTCTGTGACTGTATTATTTGACATCTTAAATTTTGAGAAATTTTTACACATTATTTGACACCTTAGATTTTGAGAAATTTTCACATGTTTTCTAGCCAATGATGAATAGTGCCAATCAACTTATATGATGGGTTTTGAGTACAGAATTGTGTATTCTAACGGACTTTCTATGTGTCCCTATGTATGAAAACATGTCTTGATTGCAATCATTTTAATTGCTGTTGTAGTATCAGGAAATATATATTATTAATTAGTTTGGTTGTGGATCTTCAGAGACCCAATGTAGGGTTATAATCACACAGGATATATTTACTATAAGCTGGTTAAGTTATTGCCCCTTCCTTATGTTATGCCTTTTGTAGGTCACTTTTAAATGTTAGTGGCTTGAAATTTTGTTATTAAACTGATACTGGTACAAGAGTTGAAGTCCTGATGTCTTAATTCTTTTTCTCCGCAAGTCCCTTCAACCTTGACTTACTAAAGTTCTACTGTACTTTATACCTCAAAGTATGATGAAGTTTTACTGTTAACTTACAGTTAATTTGAAGCGTATTCAATGTTGTTAGCTATTTACAGCACCCCAAAATTTATTTTTAACACTTTATATATTTACTTCTTAAATAAAAATGTAGAAATCGGATTAAAACATTGTTGTACCCATTTATACCTGAACTTTCAATTATTTTCAGATAAGCACCTCTGCCCTATTAGGTATTCAAAAGCAACATAAAAGACCCCACAAGAAGATAAAGATTGACCCTACAAAACAAGGAGTTGATACAGGTGTTACAGCCCCTGGCCACACTCTGTCTCCTGGAGATAGACCTGATAATAGATGGCATAAATATAACTCACAGAATTTACCTGACACTCAGGACAAGTGGGAAAAACTTGTGGTTATAGAGAAGACACACTGGGGATATTATACCTGGCCTAAGTGAGTTTTGCTTTTGTTCTTTATTGTTATTTGTCAAAATAAATTTTAAAATTATAAAAGTTTATCTATAAGCAAAGTAGTGTTAGAGTAGTCATCTACTGACTGACTTTTTATAAAATCAGTTCCCAGATATGGCTTTCGGATTTTCTTGTGCAAATGTGTAACTATGATGCCTGAACTAACATGTATCTAAACCAAACAATTAATGTTTAAGATATGGTGTTCCTGTAATGAATTTATGTCATTTAGAGTATATGAAGATGTTTATCAGGCAGTTTCCATAAAAATCTGGAAAGAAGGTGACCCCTGGGAAGAATTAATCACAACAAAGTTACATCGTATGACAGTGTTTCTTTAATCCCTGTATTTTTTTACCATGTACAAGAACAGAGTTCGTAAATGAGCCGCGTCACGACAAAACCAACATAGTGGGTTTGCGACCAGCATGGATCCAGACCAGCCTGCACATCCGCGCAGTCTGATCAGGATCCATGCTGTTCGCTGTCAGTTTCTCCACTTGTAATAGAGTTGGTAAGCGAACAGCATGGATCCTGATCAGACTGTGGGGATGCGCAGGCTGGTCTGGATCCATGCTGGTCGCAAACACACTATGTTGGTTTTGTCGTGATGCGGCTCAAATGTAGTCTGATTGCTATTTACAATTATCTTTTGCAGAGAAATGGAAACATATGCTCCACATAGTGAGCAGCCAAAGTTAAATAGAAGCACAGATGAGCTGACAGAGGGGGAGAAAGTTGTGTATAATGCCTTCAGCAACAAAGAGTATGTACAGAAACTTGTAGACTTCCTTGCACTGGAGGAAAACAAGAACAAAGACAAATTTAGTCAGAAGAAAATGACATTGTTTAAGGTATATTTCATTGGTACATTTTCTCTAAGTTCAAGCTACATTTTAAGATGTATAATGCCTTCAGCAACAAAGAGTATGTACAGAAACTTGTAGACTTCCTTGCACTGGAGGAAAACAAGAACAAAGACAAATTTAGTCAGAAGAAAATGACATTGTTTAAGGTACATTTCATTGGTACATTTTCTCTAAGTTCAAGCTACATTTTAAGATGTATAATGCCTTCAGCAACAAAGAGTATGTACAGAAACTTGTAGACTTCCTTGCACTGGAGGAAAACAAGAACAAAGACAAATTTAGTCAGAAGAAAATGACATTGTTTAAGGTACATTTCATTGGTACATTTTCTCTAAGTTCAAGCTACATTTTAAGATGTATAATGCCTTCAGCAACAAAGAGTATGTACAGAAACTTGTAGACTTCCTTGCACTGGAGGAAAACAAGAACAAAGACAAATTTAGTCAGAAGAAAATGACATTGTTTAAGGTACATTTCATTGGTACATTTTCTCTAAGTTCAAGCTACATTTTAAGATGATTTTTTTTTTCCTATCAAAATTCATTGTTATTTCTTATTATGTGAATTATAAGTGATTAAAAAGAATTAAAACATGCCTACTCATAGTGGTTTAGGTAGAAACAATAGCATAAAATTTGCACTAAAAGCTACTCTCACAAACATGGTGGTTTGAACATTTCTGAAGTAAAATTAAACCACATGTTCATATATTGACGTGACACTAGATGATAGAGGCTCGGCTTTTTCCCACGAATACCAGCTTCTCAAAATTTTGGCTCTTTTATTAGCTCACCAGAACTGAAAGTTCAGGTTGAGCTATTAGTATCAAAGGGGGCTGCTCCGGCACCTGTAGACCGGCACCTGTCATGTGTTAATATTCATCTTTTTCTCTAAAACTGCTTGGCAGATTTACTTCAAATTTGACCTTTTGTGAAAGGTTTCTTTTTTATTTTGAAAAATAAATAAATTAGTGTCGTGAAACTATATAACTTGAGGGGCCAGTTGAATTTGAGTTGGACTTGCCTTTCTTACACTGAAAAACAGTTGTTTCTGGTGAGCAATTTAGGGCAATCATGGCCCTCTTTTTATGCCCCCCTTCGAAGAAGAGGGGGTATATTGTTTTGCTAATGTCGGTCTGTCTGTCTGTCTGTCTGTCGGTCTGTCCGTCGGTAGACCACATGGTTTCCGCTGATTATCTTGAAAAGTATGTATCACAAAGTCTTCATATTTCGCATAGTGATTGGTTATAACTACTAAATGTCCCCTATTGATTTTGGGGTCACTAGGTCAAAGGTCAAGGTCACAGGGACCTTAAAATGTCAAAATGGTTTCTGCTGATTATCTTGAAAAGTATTTATCACAAAGTCTTCATATTTCACATAGTGATTGGTCATAACAAGTAGATGACCCCTATTAATTTTGGGGTCACTAGGTCAAAGGTCAAGGTCACAGGGACCTTAAATGTCAAAATAATTTCCACTGATTATCTTGAAAAGTATATATTACAAAGTCTTCATATTTCACACAAAGATTGGTCATCACTAGTAGATGACCCCTTTTGATTTTGGGTGTCACTAGGTCAAAGGTCAAGGTCACAGGGCCTTAAATATCAAATGGTTTTTTTCCGCTGATAATCTTGAAAAGTATGTATCACAAAAGTCTTCATATTTCACATAGTGATTGGTCATCACAAGTAGATTACCCCTATTGATTTTGGGGTCACTAGGTCAAAGGTCAAGGTCACATGGGCCTTAAATGTCAAAATGGTTTCCGCTGATTATCTTGAAAAGTATGTTTCACAAAGTCTTCATATTTCACATAATGACCCCTATTGATTTTGGGGTCAATAGGTCAAAGGTCAAGGTCACAGGGGTCTTAAATGTCAAAATGGTTTCCGCTGATTATCTTGAAAAGTGTGTATCACAAAGTCTTCATATTTCACATAGTGATTGGTCATAACTAGTAGATGACCCCTATTGATTTTGGGGTCACTAGCTCAAAGGTCAAGGTCACAGGGGCCTTTAATGTCAAAATGGCTTTTGTTGATTTTTCCATAATTGAACACTTCCATGTACCCATTTTTGGCAAGTTTCTGTAATAAAATTACCAATTATGTGAGTCAATGGCTAGAAAGGGGGGTATATGTGTCGTTCGACATTCTTGTTCTTCTTTAATTTTAAAAAATTGCACAATTTTATTTTGTAAACATTGATTTAAAATCAAAACTGTATAAAAATTTATCCTGCTGGAACTGAAAGTGACTGGTCTTTACAAACAGTTAAGATTCAGGCAAGTCTGCACTACCATGCTGTCAGACCAGGCTCTATACTGTTATCTTGATGACTTTTAATTTTCACCTTAACATATGGCCTTCGTTGTCAATTCCTACGCATCAAAACTCCAGACTGGTGTTAAATAGCTGATAAACACCGCTAAGACCGATATTATTTCTTAATTCCAGATTTAAAGCACATTAGTCCCGAGAAACAAATAAACTTTTCACTCTTTAGAAATACAAAAAATGAGTTTTAAAATATTTAAACAATGCTTTTAAAGCATGTAGGATTTTTATCACTTGAAGAAAGAAGGGCTGAATGTGATATTATTTGTCAAAAAAGTATCAAACTGTAAACAGAGTAGTATTTTGACTTCCATACAAAATACAAATTCACTATAAATGTACTTATTGCCAAATAAAAATAGAAGCAAAAGAAGGTTCAGGTATTTGGCCAATAAGTAACTTTTTGAAAACTTTTTTAACAAAAAATAAAAAAGCTTTTGAAAAATAAGAATAAAAGCATTATGAAGGACATTTTGGGGCCTTTAACAAAGTAGTGGTAAGTTACTAGTATTACAATGTCTGTCATATATCATTCTTTATTTAAGAAATAATATATCCCAAACTGTGATTTTATTGCTCAATAACATCACTGTTTGAAGTTCTGATGCGAGGAAGTATATCACGAGGGCGTAGCCCAAGTGATATAATGATGCGCATCCTAACGACAAACAGTGATTTTATCAGGCAATAAACTCACCGATTTGGATATATTATTTCGATTCTAACACGACATCAACAAATCAATGCTGCCGTGCCTGATATTAAGCTTAATTGCGCCTGATTTGTTTCCATACTTATTGTCAACGCGTCGCATTTAAGTTGTTACGTCACGTGTATAATGATTACGTCACATGTCTAAATATAGAACGTCAAACAGTGACTTTATAGCATAATAACACACTTTTTTGGTTCTTCTATGTTTAATAGGGAAAACTGTGGGTCGTGTTAGAATAAGTGATAAAACAGTTTTATTTATTTATTTACAGGGATTGTTCCGTAACTATGGTGACTGTTTGTTAGAGAATTTTAAAGCACATGTAGAGAGATTAGTGAGTGATACCAGTCATGATAAACACGACTCCAGTCAACGATGTGCCATGGAAATACTAGCGGGGATATTGAGGGGGTCAAAACACTGGCCATATCAACAGGTTACATTATATATACATACATGTGTCCATTATGATGTATTTTAGGACAAATATTTTATCAAATAAAGTTTGAAAAAATAAAGTAACTAAAGAAATGAGGCTTAAATTGTGGGGCATTAATTGTAGTAAATAACTTATAAGCCGATTTTAAAATTTATGCTTATATTACTGAAAAATAAAAGTGAATAATTAAATATATTATTCTACTGATAACTATTATTTTTATGCCCCCACAATGTGGGAGCATATAGCGTTGCACTTGTCCGTCCGTCCGTCAGTGCGTCAGTCCGTCCGTCCGTCAGTCCGTCCGTCCGTACGTCCCGAAATCTTGTGAACGCAACTCCTCTTAAACCGGATGGCAGATTTTGCTTAAACTTACAGGGATGAACAACCTTAATGTGTAGATGGTAGTAAAGGAAGGAATTTTTGCTGCGACCAAATTTAACAGAATTATGGCCCTTTGTTCATTTTTTCACAAGATACTATGTAGAAATTTTGTGAACGCAACTCCTCTTAAACTGGATGGCAGAATTTGCTTAAACTTACAGGGATGAACAACCTTTATGTGTAGATGGTAGTAAAGGAAGGATTTTTTGCTGCGACCAAATTTAACAGAATTATGGCCCTTTGTTGATTTTTTCACTATATACTATGTAGAAATTTTGTGAACGCAACTCCTCTTAAACCGGATGGCAGATTTTGCTTAAACTTACAGGGATGAACAACCTTCAGGTGTAGATGGTAGTAAAGGAAGGAATTTTTGCTGCGACCAAATTTTACAGATTTATGGCCCTTTGTTGATTTTTTCACTATATACTATGTAGAAATTTTGTGAATGCAACTCCTCTTAAACCGAATAGCAGATTTTGCTTAAACTTCCAGGAATGAACAACCTTAATGTGTAGATGGTAATAAAGAAAGGAATTTTTGCTGCAACAAAATTTAACAGAATTATGGCCCTTTTTTGATTTTTTCATTATATACTATGTTGAAATTTTGTGAATGCAACTCCTCTTAAACCGGATGGCAGACTTTGCTTAAACTTCCAGGGATTAACAACCTTAATGTGTAGATGGTAGTAAAGGAAGGAATTTTTGCTGCGACCAAATTTAACAGAATTATGGCCCTTTGTTGATTTTTAGTTTTCAACTTGTGGCACATGTAGTCCAAAAAATATTTGACCTAGCGTCATAAGATTGACAGAACAGTGGCGTGTGGGGGCATCCGTGTCCTATGGACACATTTCTAGTTGTTATGTAGTGTTAAAAGGAAATTTTGTCAAATAAAAATTACAGAAAGAAATATTAATAATCATCAGATGTATAAGTGATATCATAACTGATTTTTAAATTGCATGTAACTTTAAGTTATAAAAGGAATTTTTAATTCATATTTTAATTCATATCCTGGAGAATGTAACACAAACTTGAGGTCAAGTCATTGTTAACCCATAGCCTACTGGTGGCAACAGATACACTCATGTGACTTGTGCAGACCTGCCCATTTATAGTTAAATATTAGCCTGCTGATTGCAATAGATTTTACGTATGTCACCAGTGCAAGGGTTTAACTCACTACAGTGTTGGAGCAGTACCTCCAGACACTTGCAGAAATCATGATCACAAAATAGAAAAATATCGCTTTTTACACTGCTTTTTACATTTTTCATTAATTATTATATATAAATATGTGTGATTGGATTAATTTGGTGTCTTTAAAAGTACATTTGGAGGGTGAAAAGGCAATATTTTAGCATTTAATTATTCAAGCACATTGTCCGATATACGAGCGGTTATCCAAAAATTTGTGGACTTTCTTTGTTGCATAACAACATTTGAGATATTAATTTGAAATTCTTACACTGTTTAGAAGCATTAATAACAAATAAACACAGAAAAATTCATGTTAGTAGCTTCTTATATTACAACAATATTATATTTTACATAAACACATGTCGGTGACAGCGGCACACTCCAAAACGTTATTGACATCAACGTCATAATAACATACAACTTTTGCTTCAACGTTATGCAGTCAATGACAGTTACTGCTTCTCAAAGTAATGACCATCACTAATTTTTTTATGCCACTTAAACATTAATAATCATTATATATTATTTTCTCTGTTCATCTGCTGATTTTTATCAAATGTTTTTGTAGGTGTCATACCCAAATTACAATATAATTATAATAATAATAATGATCGTTTTATAACCATGGGATTTTCAAATATCCGCCTGTCCGTCATTTTCCTGTTGTAAACAATATCAGCATTTCTAGCAATATCAACAAAAATTAACGGAAATGGCATCTGTTATTTTAAAGAATTACTTAAATAAGGTCATAGAAGAATGATGCGATGTTGAGCGGATTTTCTACATTAAATTTTTAGTTTTTTAGTAAGAAATATACGATAACTTACTGCGCTTTTCTACCGTGCGTCGGGTGATGTGTATGTGCTTATTTAAAAGCAATATAAAATCATTATTTATTGTTGCAGTTAATTGTTCCTTTCAAAATGTGTTTATAATATTCTACAAGGTATGCTGAAAAAATTTCATTACAATACATGGTGACGTTCAAGAGATATTTAAAAAGTCCACGAATTTTTGGATAACCCCTCGTATACCGAAATACAACATTTAGTGCTCCAACACTTTTTAGTCCTGCCCTAAATGTAAGCCAAGATCAGCAGACACAGCCATCCAAATCTTAACATATCATCTCTATCAATCAAATGTTTATAGTTAAATGTTTTATTTCAGACTAAAGCATTATGGGATTGGGCCATACCTTTGATGAGAACTGCAGTGAATAATCTAACTGTGTCAACAGTCTCTGATTGGTCAACATTCTTTACTAATGTCTCTGTAAGTAGTTGTCAAAGTGTTGAATGCAGACATTTAATTTTATATAAGAATTACAATTTTGTAGAAGTCATAGTTCAAAAGAATTTTTTTTATGTATTTACAAGATATGGTTTGTATGAGTGTTTCTGCCAGATACAGACTAGTGTTGTTAAAAACATTTTTCCTGAAAATTGTACAAGTTCTAGCTTTATTATCAAAACATGTCGGCCAAATTTCTATCCTTGAAGATATTTTTATCAACAATTTAGAATGATTTTTGTTTTATGTATGGCCTTCTGTAAACGGATCATAAAATAACACATACTTTGCCTTGGATTTGAACTCTCACTTCTGGGTAAATAAGGAATAGGACTTGCATCATTCAAAAATGCATAAATGACATATTTTTTTTACTGTTTTGGAGAATGAAGATGTGTGAATATTTAAGTTTGAGAAAGAGAGGTTAAATTCTGAAATAAGTAGTTTTAATATGGTTTTAATGTGTATATATGTTATATACAGGAGAGTAGAGATCCTAGGAAGATATACTGGTTGTATGAAATGTTGATGGATAATCCATTAAATGGTGAAGGCGGATCATTTGGAGATGCTGGGTAAGCTGCTATATTCTACATATATTCTTTATATTCTACTACTTAGGCTGTTTGTTATTTATATTGTTCACCAAGATGTAAAAATAACTGACTCTGAAGAATTTGTTCCTGACATATTAGGAGAGATGGGTTTGATTTCTTCTTGTAAATAATTAGTCTTTCACAGGTGTAATAGTACTTGACAGTTTCATGCAAATGTAGAAAGAGTCATAAATGACATTTTTCTAATAGTAGAAAGTGTAAAAGTACATCTTTGGGTCTTTCTGTATCATGCCTGTTGTGTTAATAACAAGATATTTATCTATGATAAATTAGTTTATGGAGGTATTCAAATAAAAGTATTAAGTTTAAGGCTTGGTTTGTTACACCCTCATTTTAAGATACTAGAGTTAAAGTTGCTGTAGATTTAAAAATGATCTGAATGCATGTAAATGTATATGATGGCTACATCCTACTTGAACTGGAAATACTATGTAACTGTATTGCCATGATATCTTAAGCATGTTGCCCATAATTTATACATAAATTTACTGTTCTTTGATGTGTTGAGAGAAATATGGACTGTTTTAGTAGTGTTCATAACAGCAACCTGTTATTATAGTTAAGTTATATTTTCAGACGTCTTCTGATGATACAGAATGCCTTGTTACAACAAGAGTGGCGAGTTGGTGACCTTCATCGTAGATTATACACTTACTTATCTCCCCATTTCTCATATACATACAAAAATGTGAGGGATAGGTTGGGCAGGTATGTTTGTTTAAGTCTCAGTTTGTTTTTATGCCCCCACAATGTGGGAGCATATAGCGTTGCACTTGTCCGTATGTCAGTCCGTCCGTCCGTCCCGAAATCTTGTGAACGCAACTCCTCTTAAACCGGATGGCAGATTTTGCTTAAACTTACAGGGATGAACAATCTTAATGTGTAGATGGTAGTAAAGGAAGGAATTTTTGCTGCGACCAAATTTAACAGAATTATGGCCCTTTGTTGATTTTTTCACTAGATACTATGTAGAAATTTTGTGAATGCAACTCCTCTTAAACCGGATGGCAGATTTTACTTAAACTTACAGGGATGAACAACCTTAATTTGTAGTTGTTAGTAAAGGAAGGAATTTTTGCTGCGACCAAATTTAAGAGAATTATGGCCCTTTGTTGATTTTTTCACTATATATTATGTAGAAATTTTGTGAACGCAACTCCTCTTAAACCTGATGGCAGATTTTGCTTAAACTTACAGGGATGAACAACCTTAATGTGTAGATGGTAGTAAAGGAAGGAATTTTTACTGCGACCAAATTTTACAGAATTATGGCCCTTTGTTGATTTTTTCACTATATACTATGTAGAAATTTTGTGAATGCAACTCCTCTTAAACCGGATGGTAGATTTTGCTTAAACTTCCAGGGATGAACAGTCTTAATGTGTCGATGGTAGTAAAGGAAGGAATTTTTGCTACGACCAAATTTAACAGAATTATGGCCCTTTGTTGATTTTTAGTTTTCAACTTGTGGCACATGTAGTCCAAAAAATATTTGACCTAGAGTCATAAGATTGACAGAACAGTGGCGTGTGGGGGCATCCTTGTCCTATGGACACATTTCTAGTTATATCAGTGTTGAGATAATTCATATAAATTCTTCTTTATGCTGAAGTAATGTACTTTATACCTGTCCTTGCAAATCTCTCCTTCCATCTGTATTTCAACATTGTTCAAAGATGCTTTCCATATATAGTTTTGTTCTGTTCATAGTAATGATACAAAATTAAGGTTAACATTAGTCATAGTAAGTTTAAATGCCTCAGGAACAAATAAAATTTTACTACCATGAATTTTATAATGTTTTAATAATAGTTATAGAGCAATGTTAGATGCTCGCTACCTGAAAAAAGGTAAAGATAAATGTGAAATAATTTGTCATGAAATTAGCAAAATATAAACAAAGTAATAATTTGACTTCCATACAAAATACTAATGAACTATAATTATACTTATTGACAAATTGCATGAACTATAGTTATACTTATTGACAAATTGCATGAACTTTAATCATACTTATTGACAAATTGCAACAGATGAAAAAAGATTGGGCAGGTAATTGTCTAATGAGTAACTTTTTGAATACAATAAAAGTACATGTACACCAAAATTGAAAAATATTTTGAGAAATACATGTTTTTCTGAGGCATAACATTTATCATTAGCAAATTTGTACTTGCTCTTTGTTTGACAGTTTTGAGACAGAATAGGGTACATTGGATGTTGATATAAATATAATAGAAACTTGAAAGAATGTAGTCAGAACAAAGCAACTTGATTGATTTTGCCTTTTTATTTCAGTTTACTATCAGATGTGTTCATACTAGACTATAAGATGTTCCCATGGTCAATGACTACATCACCAGCAAGGAAGGAATTTATAGATCATGTTTTACCACAGTTACATAAACTTAAAGACCTTATCATTGAGGAAGCTCAAAATCAAAATGGAGGTATGTTATCTATATATTTGTTTTTCAATCTTTTACACAAAATGTAAGTACATGGGTACAATTTTTCAGGCATTTGCCTGAAGTTCAGGTTTTTCCTACTCCAGAAAGTTCTCTTTTTTCAATATAAAACCAACTGAAATTATGTAAATTAAAGGTTTTCAGGTTTTCTGATATTCCATGTAACTAGTACATACCATTCAGCTATGTACAGTTATAATGAAAGTTGAGAAATATATTTTTATTTTTCTGTTAAAAAATACTTCTTCTTGCAATTGACTTGAAATAGGCAGTTTTTTGCTGACATTGTGTTAATGACACACATTTTTAGCTCGACTTTTCTATGAAAAGGGGAGCTATCCTACTCGCCCCGGCGTCGGCGTTGGCGTCACACCTTGGTTAAGTTTTTCGTACCACCCCACTTTATTTCAGAAGTATTACAAGTATGGCTTTGAAACTTACCATACTTGTTCACCATCATAACCTCCATCTACAGACAAGAGTACATAACTCTGTCAAGGTTTTTGACAGAATTATGGCCCTTTTTTGACTTAGAAAGTGTATTGAGCTTGGTTAAGTTTTTTTTGTACCACCTCACTTTATTTCAAAACCATTGGAGGTATTGCTTTGAAACTGACCATACTTGTTTACCATCACGACCTTCATCAACAGACAAGAGGACATAACTCTGTCAAGGTTTTTGACAAAATTATGCCCCTTTTTGACTTAGAAAATACATTGAATATGGGTAAAATCCACTTATTGCCTTAACCCTTTGAGATATTGCTTTGAAACTTTTAATGCTATTTCACATCATTACCCCCATCTGTACGCAAGAGAAGGTAACTCTGTCAAGGATTTGTTTTAAAAATTAAGGCCTTTTATCGACTTAGAATCTTGGTTAAGTTTTTAGTACCAGTCCACTTTTTGACTGAACTGTTTGAGATATTAATTTGAAAGTTGGAATACTTGTTTACAATCATGATTCCCAACATGTCCAGGAGAAGGTAATTCTGTCAAAGATTTTATTTGAATTATGGCCCTTAACTGTCAATGTTTTGTATTATAGGCAAGCACTAAAAAACTTTGCTGCAGTGTTCAAGGGTATCACACAATTCAGTAAAATAATTCTTCACTAAATATCTTAATGCTCATGGCCATTGTTCACTTTAAAAATACAGAGATTCTTGTATTGCCTTTTACTGCAAAAACTTTTTTTATTGGCAAGCAATAAAAAAGTCGAGCGCGCTGTCTTACGGACAGCTCTTGTTAGCTTTATTAATCAACGAAAACTAGGGCTATCTTACTCGCCTGTATGTTGAAGCTACACTTGATATAATTTTAATTTTTAAAGGAGCAACTTCGTGAGCAACTCTTCAAAATTCACCAGCCACTTGTAGTTCACTTGAAGCTTCATGCATGTCTTGGAGATCATAATTGTTGGTTACTTTCCAAGGCCCGAAATAAAATAAATAAATAAAATTTTGACTGTATTTATGCCCTGTATGAACTTAATTAATCATCGTGTAAGTTTTGCACACAAGGGTTTAGTCTGTACAAGTGTTTTAAGATATTCACTAGAAATAAACAAACTTGTGTCTTTTGGCTCAGACTTATTTATCATAATCCTTGATATAGGCTATATTTCATTATTGTCTCAAGCAAAGTTACATTAATTTTAATAAAGAACATTGCCTAGTTAGTGTATCCAATATTGTGTACAAAGTTATTGCTAACTCCCTGTAACTTTCTGCACTCAGTAAAACCTTGATTACCATAGTACACTGTTCATGATTACCCTATTTATGCTAGCAGCAACATAAATAATGATTTTCAGCATTTGCCTGCTAATTTGCACTGTGAGACAAGACTCTTTACTTCAGTCTGCTGAGTTTAATTTATTTTTGGTATTGATTCCTTCAAAATCAATTGGAAGGTTCCAAAATCAACGCAGTATAAGTCCATTACACTGATTTAAAAGTTAATCACACAAAAATTTCTTTATTGATATTCAATAAAAAAATAAAAAGGCAAACAGCAGAGAATGACTACTGTGATCATTCCAATGAGATCTAGTCTTAACATTGCTTTTACAGATTTCCCATTTTTCAACAAAATAATTTCATGTAGATGCATATAAATAAATTTCCATTTCTTTAACTTTTTTATGTTTAAGATAATATTATATCAAGCCCAAATTTGATATTTCAAAATACTGATAATTTCTATACAGTTCCTCTTAAAATGTAAATATATTTTTAGAACTCACAGAGAAATATATGCTATGTTTAATATTCTACTTACTATGGGTAACAGAGTATAAATATAGAGCGTCATTAAAAAGACCAAATTGACATTTATTGAGAATGCAGTTTCTCAATCTTAGTTTGTGCATTTAGTAAGAATTTCTTATATTTCAACATATTTCTGCAACCCAAAGATGTACACAGTATATGTTTAAAGTTTGACAGGCGTATTAAAAAGTGATATAGATACATGTCATAATAATTTAAATACCATATAATATTTTAAGGATCTGTAGAATCTAGTATGACTACAGATAAACTAGAGACCAGTGTAGGGAAGATGGACATAGACAATCAAAGTGAGGAAAGTGAAGAGAGGAAAGAACTAATAAGGCTTTGTAAAACAGGTATTTCTTCTAATCCTTATAACTTTGTTGTTGTTTTTGTGTTGTTGTTTTTAAACTGAATCTAGAATTATGTCCTCTGCACAGACTTCAGGTTTTTCTGTGTTAACAAGCTGTCTAGTTGGATTACAGTTGTGCTACTTGCATTTTTTGCTTGTTCCTGAAAATATGCATGAAGGGACATCTACAAGTAAAGCTTTTAAGTCCTCATGTAACCTTTACAATGTTGGTGTGATATAAAATCTAACTAACAACATGTAAACATACCTCATTCATCATTTTGAATTATGCTGTGGATTCTATATCAATTTTGTTACTACATTTAATACCGCCTCCGTGGTCGAGGGGCTATAGTAGATGACTATTAATCCAGTTACCTCTCTGGCGTGGGTTCGATCCCCGGGAGATGCTTTTGTAGTTTAGCACGGAGGAAGGTAGTCTAGTACTGGTGTAACTCTCCAGGAACGATGGTTAGGAAACTACCCGCCTATATAACTGAAATACTGTTGGGAAAAGGCGTAAAATGAAACAGACAAACAAAACTACATTTAGTTAAGTAACCAACCGTATAGAATCTGGTCAGACTTTGTGGATATGCACACTGGCCTGGCCCTTGACTGTTGGCATACGTCTGACATAGGCCTGTCATTATTGAAGATATAATAGTAAAATAGAAAAATATTTTTTTCCAGTGATGAAGTGTTTGACAAGTTGTATTAGCAGGACATTCAACTCCGCACCTCCAGAAATCATTAAATTACTGCCAGTTGTAAGTATTGAATGATATAATTGATCAGTTATTTTCAATGATTTAAATAGTACATAATGTCTCAGTGACAGTCTTTCAAACATTAACACCATTTGAGACGCGTCATGACAAAACCAACATAATGGGTTTGCGACCAGCATGTATCCAGACCAGCCTGCGCATCCGCGCAGTCTGATCAGGATCCATACTGTTCGCTATTAGTTTCTATATATGTAATAGAGTTTGTTAGCGAACAGCATGGATCCTGATCAGACTGCACGGATGCGCAGGCTGGTCTGGATCCATGCTGGTCGCAAACCCATTATGTTGGTTTTGTCATGACGCGGCTCATTTGTCTGAACAATAAGTTTGTAAGGAGATGAAGGTTTGGCTTTGACAATAAAACATTTATTTTGAACTAAATTATGGGAGAAGAAAGACTTGATAATGGTATTTTATTATAGTTCTCATTTTGTTGAATAAAATTTAGTTTTATTGTTTCTAGGTCCATTATGCCTTAGAAATGCTATAAATTTCATTTCTCAAAAAGTTTTTATTTTTAGCATCTTGTTACAATTTGCAAAACATACTCATTTGCCATATACATAAAATATATTTTATTTTGCTGTGTTGGCAATTGGTATATTAAGTGAATTAGTATTTTGAATGAAGTCAAAATACTACTTTGTCTACATTTTGCTAGCTTTACAACTCATCAGTGCAAGTTTAGTGCTACTCTTTTCAGTTGTTGAATATCTAACATGCTCTTAATCCATTATTAAAACATTTATTTAACACATATTTGGAATTTCTAAAGTATTAGAAAATATGGATTTCTGAGGCATACTGTGCCTTTAAACTTATATTGCATCAAAAAAGATTAAAAGTCATTCCATGTGATATATTCTTACAAAACAAATTTTTGTAATGAATTGTAAATATATTTTTGAAATTGTACATCTGTTTTTGACCTTTTACACATTTTTACAACTTTTACACTACTTGTTATAGGGTTTGTAAGCAAACAGCATGCATTCTGATCAGTAATGAAATAGATCTATTGGATTCTTGAATGAATTAAAAAAAATCAGAAAGGTGCAGACAAGATTGAGTTTACTGATAGACAATAAGTAGATTTTTAGTTCATTACTGGTACATAAGAGATTATGTTCACAAATGCTCTCTTGTCACTCAAACTGTTTGGTAAATGATTAATCAAGTCTTTATAATTAGAGCAGAACATTTATGCTCCTTTTTTGTATGTTTTTTTTTTTTAATTCTTTTGTTAAATGAGCATGTCCCCCAGTTTCAAGCAAATTTAAGATTGACCCTTATCTCCCTAAAGATCTTAAATGGACCTATCCATCTTTTATTCCAGACAAAACCATTCATTTTTTTAAAGATATACTATGCTCAAATTTGATATCAGAAAAAAAAAAAATAATTGCTACACAATCTCTTTGTAAATATGAAATAAACATGTTTTGACTTCACACAAAGTTGATATGTCACATTTAAAACGCTACACACTACAGGTCGTTACAATATGAATATATAGTGTCGTTAAAAAAACTGGCAGTTTTTTAAGAAAATACCAACTTTACTTGTCCTGTAATAGAGAATGTGAATTGAAATGCAAAGTTTATCCTTTTTTTATTCAAATAAGACACATTCAGTAAGAATTTCATAGGTTTTAAAATATTTTACTCAAAGATGAGCATAATATATCTTTAAGGGAAATTTAAATTTTCAAAGTATATGCTGGCTGAAAAGCAAACAGAGCAGTTCATGATCATATGGTACAGATTTGCCAGCTTATCTTGGACTGCCCTTGTCACTTACGATAGAAATAGAGAATAACAGGTTACTGTCTTTTGAGAATGGGTTTCTCAGACGAGGTTAGATATGGTCCTGGAAGGGGCGAGGCTTGCCGAGCCCCATTCCGGACCATATCTAGCCGAGTCTGAGAAATCCCTTTCTCAAAAGACAGTAACCTGTTATTCTTTTTATCATGCCATTACTATGACTACTGCCTGATAAAGCCTGTCTGAGAACAGCAACCTTTCTCAGTCAGTGACTTGAGAACACTATGTTCCTACGCCAGATCAGCATTGATGATGTTTATTGTTGGTATTGTTTAATTGACTTTGCTGAATATTTATGATAATACACAGTAAATAAATTGTTAAAGCAAATTGTACCAAAAATTGCGTTGTGTTATAAAATTATTGGTAAAAACCCTCGGACTACTTTTTTGGCGTATAACCCTCTTGTGGTTACCGTACTTTCAGAAATTAGCGCCCCGAATTAAAAAAATAAGATGCAAAATCATAATAGAGGCATGATAAAAAGAATAACAGGTTACTGTCTTTTGAGAAAGGGATTTCTCAGACTCGGCTAGATATGGTCCGGAATGGGGCTCGGCAAGCCTCGCCCCTTCCAGGACCATATCTAACCTCGTCTGAGAAACCCATTCTCAAAAGACAGTAACCTGTTATTCTCTATTTATCATGCCTTTATTATGATTTTGCATCTTATTTTTTTAATTCGGGGCGCTAATTTCTGAAAGTACGGTAACCACAAGAGGGTTATACGCCAAAAAAGTAGTCCGAGGGTTTTTACCAATAATTTTATAACACAACGCAATTTTTGGTACAATTTGCTTTAACAATTTATTTACTGTGTATTATCATAAATATTCAGCAAAGTCAATTAAACAATACCAACAATAAACATCATCAATGCTGATCTGGCGTAGGAACATAGTGTTCTCAAGTCACTGACTGAGAAAGGTTGCTGTTCTCAGACAGGCTTTATCAGGCAGTAGTCATAGTAATGGCATGATAAATAGCAGACTAAGGGTTAAGACAGTATTTTTCATAGTTAAAACATTTTCAAGGTTATCATAAATAGGTGATTTAAAATAGCTCAACTTTTATGGCCCCCAAGAAAGGCGGGGGCATATATATTTGCCCTTGTTCATCTGTCCTGCTGTCACAGTATTTATCTGTAGACTGACAAAGCAGTGGAATGTGGGAGCATCCATGTCCTATGGACATATTTCTAGTTTTGACAAATTTTCATTGGCAAATGTATAGCTTTAAGTTGGTGAGTAAAGTGTAAATGTTCCTTATTTCAGATGTGTACATTAGAGAGCGAGTCAAAGGATGAAGAATTGAACACAGATTGTACAGTGGCTCTAGCAAGTCTGTCTCAGGCATTGATACAGCCTGAAGTTATACCTGATATATTACATACTGTCAAAACTGTAAGTATTGCAAATAATAAAATGGCCATTGAAATAGGATAAGCTTAAATGAAACTGCCCTTAAAATGAAAATGTCATTGAAATTGGACAAGCTTTAATGAAAATGCCCTTTAAATAGGGAAGCTTTATTGAAAATGCTCTTGAAATAGGACAAGTTTTAATAAAAATGCCCTTTAAATAGGGAAGCTTTATGGAAATTCCCTTGAAATAGGACAAGCTGTAATCAATATACCCTTGAAAAAGAACAAGCTGTAATGAAAATGATCTTCAGATAGGGCAAGCTTAATGAAAATGCCATTGAAATAGGATACCATTTTTAGCTCGACTTTTCTATGAAAAGGGGAGCTATCCTACTCGCCCCGGCGTCGGCGTCGGCGTCACACCTTGGTTAAGTTTTTCGTACCACCCCACTTTATTTCAGAAGTATTACAAGTATGGCTTTGAAACTTACCATACTTGTTCACCATCATAACCTCCATCTACAGACAAGAGTACATAACTCTGTCAAGGTTTTTGACAGAATTATGGCCCTTTTTTGACTTAGAAAGTGTATTGAGCTTGGTTAAGTTTTTTGTACCACCTCACTTTATTTCAAAACCATTGGAGGTATTGCTTTGAAACTGACCATACTTGTTTACCATCACGACCTTCATCAACAGACAAGAGGACATAACTCTGTCAAGGTTTTTGACAGAATTATGCCCCTTTTTGACTTAGAAAATACATTGAATATGGGTAAAATCCACTTATTGCCTTAACCCTTTGAGATATTGCTTTGAAACTTTTAATGCTATTTCACATCATTACCCCCATCTGTACGCAAGAGAAGGTAACTCTGTCAAGGATTTGTTTTAAAAATTAAGGCCTTTTATCGACTTAGAATCTTGGGTTTAATACTATTAAATTTATTTAAGGCTCAACTCAGTTTTTTTTTCTTTCTTACCAGCCCTCTTTTGACTTAAACATTTCAAACTTTGCTGCAGTGTTCAAGGGTATCACACAATTCAGTAAAATAATTCTTCACTAAATATCTTAATGCTCATGGCCATTGTTCACTTTAAAAATACAGAGATTCTTGTATTGCCTTTTACTGCAAAAACTTTTTTTATTGGCAAGCAATAAAAAAGTCGAGCGCGCTGTCTTACGGACAGCTCTTGTATGGATATGCCCTTGAAATAGGAAACACTTTAATTACAAAAATTACCTTGAAATAGGACAAGCTTTAATGAAAATGCCCTTAAAACATGACAAGCTATTATGAAAATGACCTTGATACATTGTATAGGGCAAGCTTTCATGAAAATGCCCTTGAAGTAGGACAAGTTTTAATGAAAATTCCCTTGATATAGGACAACCTTTAATGAAAATATCCTTGAAATAGGACAAGCATTGTTGAAAATGCCCTTGAAATAGGACAACTTTTATTGAAAATGCCCTTGAAATAGGATAAGTATTCATTAACTTGTATTAGAATTTTAGTTATTCAGCTTATGAAATAAATTAGACTTTGGAATGTGACTTTAATAAGATAGGCTTATTAACTCACAAAGCTTCTTTGCCTTAGTGCATTTTTATGTATCAGTTATATGGCCTAATTATTTTTTTAGAAAAAGAAAAAACATCTTGTTTATAAAAAGGTTCAAGCCTGATTAATGTATAATTAATTAATAGTGGCAATTGTATTGTTGACTCCAGGTATAATTAAATATCACATGACAAGATTTTGTATGGATATTCTTTAATCTTTATTCTAAAACCTAGTATGTCCTGTTTAAGGAAGATGAATTATGTAGTGCTTATGCTCATCTGATAAAAATACTAATTAGGTTTCATTCTAGATGTTGTCTTACTGATATATGAAAAGTAGCCCTATGACCTTGACAATGCGTCTTCTGTGATATAAAAAAAAAAGAATGTTTAAGAAGAGAATCTGGAAACTGTGTCAGTCTTGAATTATGTGTAATTAATTGTCAGTTTTATCAGTGTAATTGTTGACTTAAGCATGATTAAATGTAGTACAAAAATAGATGTATATTTGTTATGAAAAAGTCAACCTTGGGTCTAATTTGAAAGTACAGGATGATAAGATATGTGTATAAAAGTACACTCTATAGGAATTAAGGGCACACCCACACATGTACACTACAGAGTGCTGTATAATCAATACTAGAAGTACATTGTATATGTTAGTAATACACTTGTTGCTATATATAGTAACAAAATCGCCTATGATTTCAACTGATTATGAGTGTCATGTGACCTATTATGAGTTTGCGGCCCTGGGCCGAGAACTAGTAATCAGCCCGCTGAACATGTGCACGTGCACAAACTGAAACAATGACGTCACATTTTACATAATCAAACAGTTAACTATAAAAAGTGAGAGTAGGTTTAAGCATGAATCGCTTGATTTTATTATGAGAGCTTAAGCGTATTTCGTACTCACAGAGTTTTATTACTATTGAAATTTAAAGAAATAATACGACAAATTCATTCTGAAAAAACGAATTATAGATTCTACAGTAGTGTACATTGAACATACAAAAAGTAAGCAACTCTATGGAAGTTACTGTACTGTACAGTACGGTAGAAACGCAGACAGGAATTTCAACGAAAGAAATTCCAAAGTATTTTTTTAGAAAAATTCTACTATTAGATCTACTGTACCAAGTGTATTAAAGACATTAATACACAGCAGAGTAGGGCCAGGAGGTTATAATCGGCCCTGAAATAAATAATGCCCTCGGGCTGAAGCCCTCGGGGGCCATTATTTATTTTGCGGGCCGATTATCACCTTCCGGCCCTACTCTGCCTTGTATTAATCTCTACTTATTCATTATTAACAAGGAATGAAACAATGGTCAGAAATGTCAGCCAGCAATAACAGCAACAAGAATGAAAAGGCAATTTTAACAATGATCAGTGCGCATTTTGTGCATCACCTGAATAAAGATCCTGTTCCCATTAGCAAAGTGCTCAGAAGTGAGCTTTTGTAAAGGCAGTCTGTCTTACCTTTTGCATTGTTAGCCACAATGATTTTTAAACAAGATCTATGTACTCATATATTGCATGATGAATTGTGACCAGAATGATCCTTTCAGAAACTTTAATGCCCAGCATAAAGGTGATATGCTGTGGTGGTCAAATATTGGCTCCACACTGGGGGTCACTAAGTTGACATATTGTTAAGGAAAACATACATGTAGTTTAAAATCATCTTCACTTTAGAATGAGAGCATTATCTTATGACCCTCTTTAAAGTTTTATGAGTTTTGCCCCATAGGTTTAAAGTTGGCCCATCCTGGGGGCCACTAAGTTTTCATAGACTAATATATAGGAAAACACATAAAAATTCTCTTGTGTAAATCTAGAGTGCCTAGAGCTAAGATATTCAGCATGTAGAATTGCTTTATTGACCAATACCAAAAAATACATTGGGGTCAGAAATGGCCTAGCCCCGGCCTCTGTGGATAACTTAGTTTATATCGAGTTTACATTGACATTGATAGCAAATTTTACCTACAGCATTAATATTTGGCAAACTGCGTCACCTTTTGGTGTTCTACAAAAGTTATATAAATCATACCTTTAGGGTCTGTTTTGGTTCTGGCCTTGGGATCTTTTGGTTTATAGAAGCTCATGTAGGAAAAAAATCATATAAGTTGTCTTTGAAGGAAACTGCCTTACACTGTAACAAATGCCTTTTATCCCCACAAAAGCTATTTTGTAATGATAATTATTTGTATCTGGCTTTTACAGGTGACAGGTTTACAATCTTGGCATGCAAGGTCTGCCATTCTAGGATACATTCAAGTGATGGTATTTTGTAATTTCTTCACCTTACAAGACCCTAAACACAAAGAAAACATCAAAGAAACTGTGATGCATCTAATATGTGATGATAAACTTGAGGTAAAAAATACTATTTTTTGTTTTGATTTATTTAAAGATGGCAATGATGGTCTGTTTAAGACCATTTACAAACGTTGACAAAAACTCAAAAAACAAATTAAACCAACTGTACTGGAGATAATGTATTTTGATGTAGATCTGATTTCCAATCTTTACTTTAGTTATTCAGGCAAAATAATGACAAAAATATTGAAATGATCTAATGTACGCAAATCAATCTAAAATGACTTTTCTTGAAGTTTAAGCATGAATTTCTGTTAAAATTCTATATATTTTGGGTTTGAAGCATAAATATATCTATATATGTTGTACAAAATTTAGACGCCAATAGAATCACCAAATAGTTTATAAACAAGCACAGTGACTTGAACTAACCCTTGAAGTGACAATAACAGATATTGTTGATATTGTATGATTTTAAACAAGCCTAAGTCATTCATTTGACACGTTTCCAGAGTTCACTTTGACAACTATTGTGAAATGCTAGTGCTCTAACCTGACCCACGCGGGTCAAGTTAGGAAACCACCATTTTATTCTTTATATGGAGAAAAGTTTTGTTCCTTTGACTGTCTAGTGTATTCATTTTAAGGGCATTTGCAGAATAATGAATAAAAAAAATCAAAACTAAGAAATGAAACTTTTGCCTGTGTCTCCCTTTAATTAACTTGTGAAAGAAGTCATTAAGTGTGAATTATATATTTATAGGTACGGGAAATGGCTAGTATAACACTAAGTGGCCTATTACAGTGTGGGTATCTGGAGATGGACCAAGATTTACTGGTAATTCATTTTTTGCTTTTTTGTCGTTTTTATGTGAAAATATAGCTAAAATAAGATTTGAATTTATAGTGTTTTTAAGCAAAACTGTAAATGTTTTGGTAATAATGTTTTGTTTTTGACTGCTAGAATGAACTAAAACTTTGAGATTCTTCTGATAATATCTGCCAAGTATTTCCAAAATTTATATATAGCAGTTACTGATTGGACAAGAAATATGAGAAACAATTTTTTGAAAGGGAGATTTAATCATGGTTATTTCATGCAGCACATTGTCCTGATTTGATGATAATTTCTACAATTTTTTTTTTTATATCAAAGTTCAAGACTGTTTATTATAAAAACACAAAATCTGGACAAGTTAGTGATGCAAACTCTGTATGCTGTCTCCCATGTAAGCTGGAGGAGATAAGGGCTTAGTTTATACAAGTTTGTGTTGGAACAGGAAGCTATAAGCTTATTGAAACACTCTCAGATCCATATCTGGAACCAACCAGTACTAAACAATAAATGTAGTTTCTTTCTTAAGAAAACATTGTGTAATCTTACATGTAAACCACTCAGGCTTGACATAATAATAATTGATTACAATACACATACTTTTAATGTAGCGTATTGTGTCTTTTATAGTTATTGAATATTGACGTGCGATTGAAATGTAATTATTTCAGGACCATTTTGAGAGACTGAGCAGTACAAAGATAAGTAAACGTATGAAGTCAGAGAACTTACCTGTTGAGAAGCTGTTACAGCGCCACGCAGGAGTTCTGGGTTTGAGCGCTTATGTACAGGCCTATCCATATGATGTCCCAGAATTTATGCCACAAATTCTTATGGATCTTAGTAACCATGTTAATGACCCACAACCTATACAGGTAACATCCAAAATCTTATCCAACTTAAACCTATTTTATTTTTGTTACTCTTGCTTAAATTTCTTTTTTCTAGATGTCATTGTGATTTATGAAAAAAAGAAAAACTAAAAAAACACAGATTTATAATTAAGTACATGTTGATTTTAAAAAAACTTTTAAACTTTGATAAGTGATGTAATTCTTTTTACTTTTTTATTCAAAAAAACAAGATTCCTTTAAAGTGAATTTCAAATTAATATTCATATTTATTATTACACTAGCATGACTAAATAATTAAGACAATTTGAAGATTACCTTACATGACCCAAAAGAGTTGTTTTATCTTTTCACTCAAATCTTTCTTAAATATGAATTAACCTTTTCATTATGATTCATTTAAAAGAATGAAATCAATTTCAAAAACAGATTTGTTCAAACTGCATTTTCTTAGGGCCAAAATTAATCAAGTTTGTAATATTCATCAACAATTAATACTTTAGAATTCTAGAAGTGATAACAATTGTTTAAGCCAAAAATATAAAGTCACACAAAAATGCAGTTGTGTATCTGACTATAAGGACAATACTATTGGTTACTTGATTTTGAACGTTGAGTATTGAAATCTGTAAAACTTTCAGTGAACCATATTGTATTCAAAACATGCATGTTCATGGATAATGATTAGTTTCATTTCTATTTTATAGATTGACAGTACAAGAAGGACCTATGTCTAAACTTTCCGTCGTACTCACCATGATAAACTGGCACGATCATAAGCTCATGTTTACAGATGACCAACTTTGTTGTTACTAACAGATCTGTTAGTCTCACCCAAAAATTACTATGCCTTGATACCAGTCAAGACAATACCTATAGTGAGTATCTAACACTTATTATGTAATATGTGTATGGGCTGGTGGCCCCTGATAATACAAATAAACTTTTTGAATATTGAATAAGAATAACTGCATTTATTCTTGTATTTCCAAATCGAAATGACATTTTGCATTTATCTCCGGTGATTTTGGTATGTGCTGAATAAGCTAGCTAAGAAATTTTTAAAGCTTTGAAGCATATTTGAAACACTTAAATCAGCCCTCCTGGAAATAAACATTTCTGGTTAACTATTGTTGGTCAATGAAGGCTTGAATTTTTTTATCTCTGAGTTTATAGGCAACAATCAATTTACCAAGAATAAAGGCAGGTTATTGACATGAAGTGATAAAATCGCATATGCTGTGAAGTTTGGGTTCACTGACTGGATTTTCTTGTTACTGAAAAATTACTGATTAACTTGATCTCCAGTGGCTTTTAATCCATTAAAAACAATATAGAGAGCGGCTGAAAACACATATGGTTTACAGTATCTCTATAAGAAATTAAGAGGATTACAGATGATAAAAAATTAGATAAATTTCCAAGAGTTCATTTCTACTAGTGTCAAAAATGTTATTGTCCTCTTTCAGTACATAAGAGTATATTTTTCTGTGTTGTGTTTCCAGTTAATTGTTCTGGATACTCTTTGAAGCACTCGTATTTTAATGTTATCCTTTCATTGTGACACATACAAGTTGTTCCCATTTTCCAAAAAAAAAATCTTGTTATTTGGATAATGCTGATAATGGAGTAAACAGTTTTAGCTGGCCTTAAAATCAAACTTTGTTGTGGCTTTTATTGCAAGTTCAGGATCTAGATTTTTGATTGACATTGAAATATTTAAAATTGAAATAATTAGATGAACTCTAAATGTACCTACCTAACAATGTTTAATGTTACAGTAATTGAATCAATACATTACCATGTTTATATCTCCTTTATTTTGATATCAATAGCTTTTGTCTAATTGCTGGAGTAGGATATCCTTCAGAGATTTGATTCAAGTTATTGAAAGTGTCAAGTATTCTTCATGTATGGGCATATGGTTTTCAAATATTGCTTGCAGAGATAAAAGGCATCAATCTTTAATATATAGAAGATCACACTGTGCAATAAAACTGTAAGCAGATCAGAGAAGTATATCTCTGTGGGAATGGGAGTGCATGGTTGATTTTGTAATGTTGGATTTATTCTTTTACTGTTTTCTTGCTGTATTATTTCTATTTCTAGTATTGCCAGTATTTTCTGGTTTATCTTTCTTGGAAGCCGGTGTTGTTCTGCTAAATAGTTTATGATTAAATGTGGAGTCATAGCTATATCAGTGTGTCGTCATTTTAAGCATGCCACCAGTATCAAGATATTGAATTGTTGTTTCAAATTCTAGATAATTACAGTTTCTTTTTATAAAGAAAGTTAAAACACAGCTTCTTGTTTTAAGCTGTACCCTTCTTTTTATGTAATGGAAGTTTCCTGTTTGAAAGTTTGAACTGTTAAAGTGAGGTATTTATAATTATTAAAACTCTTAAATTTAATAGGAAATCAACTGTCGTGAATATGATCATGCTTAGAAGTAGATGTAGCTCCATGACAATGGTATAAACAAGTCATTATTGTAACTGGTATTTAAAGGGTTAATTAAGCCACAATAGAATGAATGAATGATGAGTATACCATACTTAATTTCATGCTTACTTAAGGGGTCTCCTGCTTACTGAAGAGGTTTTTGTTGATTGTAGTGGTAAATGTAGTTGACAAAGATTATTTGGCCACATTGGTGTTGCTTAAAATCCAAGTTATCAAATTGGAAAGATGTATTGTCACTATTTTTGAAGTATGGTAGCTATTAAGGTAACCAAGTAGCAGACTTGTTGTTTTTTGTCTAACATTGTATTTGCAGGGCTGCAACCTTTCTCTGTCTGTAAAGCTAACAGTTGAAATTGAAATTGAAAATGAAAAAAAAATTCTTACTGAATATGTCTTATGATAGGAGCTAAACAAGCCAAAATGTTTATCTTTATATTTCTTTTACCTTTTTTACAGACATCAAAACCATAGAGATAAACTGCAGGATGGTCAGGCTGGGAGAGAGCAATGTATCGTACAACAATATTACATTGGGAATCTCACAGATCTCATTTCACATATAGTAGTTGTAACAGACAACGGATCACATTATGTGTGCTAAATGTATATGTTAAACAACAATATGATTTATATCTGTAATTTATTGGTAACTTGTAAGATGAGGGGAATTATGATTAGCTAAACAAATAAATGCAAGTTCAAAGGAAAGTTCATTTATTTACATGCATGCTCTTCAGATAGATCATGTTCAATTTCTGGTTATTGACGCATTATTTTAAACAAAAATGTGTATTTGTATTTGAAATAAGTTACCAATTTAGTAAAGCCAATGGGTGAAAGTATAAGTTTAATTATTGTTCAATTTATGAGAAACTTAAATAGAAAAATATTATTAGATGTAAGAAATTTAAGCATTTTACATGTATTTGCTAAAATATTTGTATATTATCTGTCAGTGTTCTAGAATTAAATATGTACGATTGTTTGTTGATTTATTTAACAAAAGTATAATACAATCATTATTACTGGTTTAGAACAATATTTTTGCTAATGTAGTAATATTAATTAGTATTATATTTCCTGGGAAAATATAAAATAAAATTGTTGTTTTTTTTAACACAAAAAACTGTGTGTTTGTTTTTTGCATATGTTATCATGTACATATTCTTTTATTTGAGTTGGAAGTCCTTAATAATGGTTTTTGTTATACATAATTTACAATTTTGCCATGAATAGTTTTCTCTGTTTTGAAACTTAAATTGCAATGTTGATTAGTTATATATAACGTGTAACATTTAAGTTCAATAAGTCCACTAAGTGGTTCCAAATCGAAAGTAGGCCACTTAGTGAAATTAAAGATGGCTGACAATAAGGAATCACCTTAAATATACCTGTAAATTTAAACAGTTCTTCCTTTAAAACCATTAAAACCATTAAATGATTAAAACTTGATAAATTATGACCAAAAAAAATGAATATTCATGTTTGTACCTATATTCTATATTTGGTGTTTTTTTTTTAAGAAACTTAATGTATCAGTTTCAAAATATATTCTGTAATAATTTAACACACACCAATTTAAGAGAGAGGGAGAGAGATTAAAAATATACTATGCTCATCCTTGAGTAAAATATTTTAAACACAAAAATTTATTGAAATCTTTTAAATTCTTACTGAATATGTCTTATTTGAATAAAAGAATGAATAAACTATGTATGGGAAGCTTTGTTTCTTATTACAGATCAAGTAAAGTTTGTAATTTCTTTAAAACAACAACAAAACTCAGTTTTTTTAATAACACTATATATTCATATTGTGGCCACATTTAGTGTGTAGGATTTTAAACATAACATGTCCATATTGTGAGAAGTCAAAACATGTTTATATTATTTTTACAAAGACTGTAGCAATTATCAATATTTTCTAATATAGTAAATCTTTAATGTTAGCAACAGAGAGGAAGAAAATGTTAATTATTGTTAATTGTTCAAGGGTATTACGTTGATTTGAATAAGATCTACATGTTACTGCGTAGCAATCAATTCTGATTATGACTAGCAGGCTAGATTGTGAATGGTAATGTAAAGGAACATACATAAAAATATTGTACTGTTTAAAAAAGTTGAAAAGTTGATTTTCATTAAGTCTTTATTTATATTTATTATTTTACTGTTTATAAACCATACCTAGGTGACTTTGTGTTATTGACTTACATTGCTGTAGATTTTGAATAGTCCATTGTGTGCTGAGCAGACGGCATGTCAAATAGCACCCATGTGTCAGTCTGTATTGACTCCATAATGGGTCATAAATCATATTAATTACTGTAAGCACTTTAAGGATAATAGGGATTTTCATTAAGAGGGTATTTTTTTGTTTGATTCAACATTATTTTAGATTTCCGTATTTCTTTGCTGTAATTTCATGAGAAACCTAGGCAAGTGTTTATTTGTAGATTTGATTTTAAATCGTGTAATTTCCATTTTATTTAGTTAGAATATTTTGCAAATTTCTTGGTTCTTTGCATAATTATATTGTACAAATATTCTGAAATAAAGAGAGAGAATGATACACAATTACGGTTTGTTTTTTATACATAATCTTTTCATGCTTCCCGACGGATGCGCATGTAGTCGCCGCCTCGCCCGTCCTTTCATTTGTCTGTCTGTCCGCAGTCCCAAAAATAAAAAGGGGGCATCTAACTAAACAAAACAACATTGTAACAGTCCGTACCATTAAGGGACCAGGGACCATTGGTCCCACTATTAAACAAAAGAAAATTAACTAATGGCCCCTTATTACATTTCAGTCACCCTTCAGGCTGTCAGACATACTCTTGTCCGTAGAATAACGTAAAAAGTATTTAAGGAATTTTATTAAACTTTACCCACTGAGATGTAGAATCATACATTAACAAGTTGTATTCCGGACAAGCTTTATTGAAAGTGAATTTTAGGTTCCAGGACACTGCACTTCATGTCAATATTCTCTGACACTGTGTGAAGCCTTGTATTCATTGGCTAATGACTCGTAGTTACTTTGGTTTCATGTGTCCGGAGATTGAAATAGGTTTTTTGCGCATGTCGTTCAGAGTTGGTACATTTTTTTCGGTGGTCCACTAACTTTGAGTGAAGCAATACGACAGTCAAAAACTAAGGTTATCAGTTCTGTGCCTAAAATTGATTTTTTTACTTTTGCTAATTTAAGTCTTTGTTGACTGATGTCACTTATTTAATATGTGTAGGAGAGTGGTTACTTGTCTCAAGGTACACGATTTATAAGATTAGATTTTTTGTGTCACCTGCTACTAAGTAGTTGTTTAAAAGCAAATTTTGAGTCCTCTCCTTGAAATTTCAAGAGTCTTATCAGGAAACATTTTATGACACTAGAAGAGGTTATGGGTTTGACAGTCAGACACCTCTACCACTAAGCAACAACATTCATTAATTAAATTGAACTGTACTGACATCTCTCAAGCTTATTTAAGAACTAATTTACATTTGCACAATATAGGATAGAACTGAGCTAGAATACCATGTGAACTCTCAGATAAGGCAATTTTGTTGACGTCTTCTATGGTAAACTATCATATGTTTGTCAAGTTAGGTCCTGTTTGTACTTGAATTCATGCAAATTACTGATAAAGGCGACCTGTGGTTTTATTCTATGTAAACAACTTACAGGGCAACTGAAAGTATTATCACAATAACAAACTAAGGAGATGACAGGTGATAAAATTAGATAATTTCTCAGGAGTTCAATGTTAAAAGTATGTAAACAATCTCTCAATGATCATGAATTTGAAACAATATTATTAGTGTTAGTTCAGAAGTATATTTACAGTAAGCAGTATTATACAGAGATTATAATTTTCTGTGTTCACTGCTGTCTTTCATCATGATTTTAGAAATCTACATTTTAATGCTCTTTTAAATGTATCTAACATTTTATGTTATTACCCCTCACCTTTTTCGTAATGTTAATTTCCCATAGGCCTCTGGGAGTTATTCTTACTGTTAATGCAAGTGTACCACGTGACTACGAATTTTGTACTGTTACATAGGTAACAGTATTTTTTAACAGTATAAAATCTGGTCACGTGGTCTATTTTCTAAATAAAATTAAATAAAATGGCCGGCATTTTTTTCTCGATTCTTTCTTATTTTCGATGATAGGGCATCGCCAAAGTAACTATTACTCTGATAAAATTTAGTTCTTTGCACCCTAGAGTCCCTTTCGTGTATTGAATATCTTTTTGTTGAATAGTCAACAGGAAACATCCGTTTTCAACGGAAGTCATTGTAATGTAAATATTTTTGTGTCAAACTGGAACATGCAGACAATTAAAGCAAGCAACAAAGGATAATTTAACAATTTTAACCAGTGAAACGTTACAGATAGAGTTGGTGGACAGATTGTTTTGTTTTCTGAATAAAATACAGCTTATTTTATGTTTATGACTGGTAGATATCATCACTTGCCTAAAGAATAAAAGAAAAACAGCTTCTCAAGTAGGCCTACAGTGCACTTAAAACTTGCAAGGTAAGGACAGTTTAGTTATTGCTTCTCTTGGCTTATTTTTGTGACAGTTAGATTTAGTTGACAAATTCAGATCATCACAGTATTTGTTCGGGGTAATAAAATAAATAACACATGGGTTTATGGGTAACAGTAAAAATATCATCCCTCGTATAAATACTGTTACCCTCGGCTACGCCTCGGGTAACAGTATTTTCCTCGGGTTGATATTTTTACTGTTACCCAAAAACCCATGTGTTATTTATATAATATCTTAATGATTCTCGTAACATAAGCAAGCTGTTCCTGTTGTCTGAAGTGCTTTTTTCGCGTATTGCTGGTAACGAATGTAAAATTCTTAGGCTACCATGTTATCAAACCATATGGCATTTATAGTATAAATATGACTAACTCCCCCACCCAATAAATAGATTAATATATAAATAAATAAGATTTAATATACATGTATATATAATTGTAAAAATGAAGGGAAATATACTTTTAAAAGTTAGTACCAAATATAAATATCTAAGAAAATAACATCCATATAATAATTTAACTGTTTGTACTGCAGTGATGGTATCCCCTTTATTTTGAAATCAATAGTTTTGTAAAAATGATTCAGGTAAATGACTTATTAACTTTTTTTAAAACTAGATCAGGACAGCAGATAAAAAGCTTTTGTGAAATAGAATATGAAAGAAAATATTTCGGACATAATGGGCTTTTAAGCTGTACCCCTCTTTTTATGTAATGGAAGTTTCCTGTTTGAAAGATATCATACTAAATTTTCCTGCTTACTGAAGAGGTCTTTGATTGTAGAGGTAAATGTAGTTGATAAAGACTTTTTGGCCACACCGGTCTTGCTTAAAATCCAAGTTATCACATTGGAAAGATGTATTAAGTACTAGTATGGTAGCTATTAAGGTAACCAAGTAGCAGACTTGTTGTTCTTTGTCTAACATTATATTGGCTGGGGCACCTGCAACCTTTCTCTGTCTGTAAAGCTAACAGTGTTCTGATGGGAGCTATACGAGCCAAAAAGTTTATCTTTATATTTCTTTTACCTTTTTTACAGACATCAAAACCATAGAAATAACCTGCAGGATGGTCAGGCTGAGATCCTTCAAAAATATCACATTGGAAATCTCACAGATCTCAGATATAACTTCATCTTTCACATAGTGGTTGTAACAGACAACGGATCACATTATGTGTGCTAAATGTATATGTTAAACAATACGATTTATATTTGTTATTTGTAGGTTACTTGGAAGATGGAGGGATTCATTATTATCTTAACAAATAAATGCATGTTCAAAGAAAAGTACATTTATTCACATGCATGCTCTTCCGAACATGTTTAATTTATTGGTTTTGACACATTAATATTTTAAACAAAAATGTATACTTGTTTTTGAAATAAGTTACCATATAAGTTATGTCAAAACGCCTAAGTCACTGACACCTGTAAAATGTAAACAGTTGGGTTTTTTTTCTCCGGAGAAAATAATTAAAGGAATCAAACCTGAGACACTTGTTCAATAATAAAATGTACAGCCATATCAAAAGGGAAGATAATCCCAAAATTATGTTCTATATAAATTTTCACCCAAAATATGACAGAAAATCGTTCAAACTAAAAATTCTTGTTTCCTGTCATAAAACAGAATGTTCTGCCAAATAGTTTTACAGAACTATGCCCGTATTCTACCTTCAGTATACTACACAAATTCAACAGGTTAAAATCAGCATATTAATAAGCGTCTGTGATCAGTCCTTAAATACTTAGTATTTCTTTTCTAAGGAAAAAGCAACGTTTTTACTTATTGCTAGGTAACTGGCGTCTTATTGCAGTAGTAATGGATGCACAAAGCAGCAAACAGAAGGTCTTGACAATGAACAGATTGGCAGATCAAATGCACACTTTATTGTGTTCAATTTGACCAACTCCCTGAATAAATATTACATTGTTTCAATACATTGCAAATGTCCGCAGTTAAAAAGGTTAAGCAGAACAATGTGTATTTATTCAAATTTGTGTGTTTTACAACAAACGTTCACATACATTATTATATAATAAGCCGTGATCATTTCAATTTGAATGCAAGGACGGAAGTCATGCTGTATTTCTAAATTTGGTATTGGTTCAGCATGATTTTGATAAGATAATAATTTGCACGATAACCCCGAGAGCAAGTGAAAAAGTATTTAAGATTTGGCATGATGCATTGCAGTCATTCATTGCTCTACAATCAGTATAATTGACGAGTCAACAAGTAAGAACACACATTATTTTACTGAAACAACACATTTCTTTTGTAACTGTATTTAACGAAGAGTCAATAGTTTTTTGTCAACGTTAGTACTGAAATTCAATACTTGTGTTCTTATTCATGGCAACATTATCATTTGATTGTCATCATAGCGTTTTGTACAAACTGAAGTACGAATAATCCTAGGTAAATATTGTTTAGTTTTAATACAAAACAATAAATCTTTTTGGCGCAAATATTTTCACTGTATTTTAATTTTACAAGTTTCAGGTTCCAAAATGTTTGCAAAAGTATGCTTTGTTTTGTTCTTTGTGTGTATAATGGTTGGAAGTGCTTCGGCGAATCGTAAGTAAAAGAGTAATCTGTATTTCATTTAAGATCATTTTAACAGTTTCCCATGCAGATATTTCAACAACTGTAACTATATATTTGTTGTTCTCTTAATATCACACGTATAAAAACTGAATTTCAAATCCTATCAATTATGAATCTTTGAACAGTAATTCATTAGCACTGTACTGAGAGTGTTCAATGAGCATAACAACAAACAATAACAAGACAACACATTTTATTTAAACCCAATAAAATCATATATTCTACTGAGATATTACAACCAAAGTGCAGACACAGTATATATAGAGGATATTTGTTTGTTTGTGTGTAAGATGAAATTTTATTTCATCGAGTGGGCTTTAAAAACAGTATTCTCACGAGTGGCGTAGCCACGAGTGAGAATACTGTTTTTAAAGTTCACGAGATGAAATAAAATTACATCTTACACAACAAACAGACAAATTTTCTTTTTATTTTATGCTTAAAAACAAGTTAAAACGAAATTTCCATAATTTTAACGTTAATATTAAAACTGTTTCCCCCATTGAGAGCCCCATTTAGTCTGAATTTCTCATTAAAAACAAGAAGTCTTGAGCTGAAAAATAAGTCCGCCAATCAACATTAAATGACGGTGATATTTATTTATTTTATTAAAAAAATATGAATGATTGCTTGTTTTAATAATAAAAACAAACAATTCTTGTAGGAGAAAAAGTCCAACCATCCATCCATATTTCTGTTACTTACTGCGAATTTATATTAGACATTGGCTTTGTAAATTGTAAGCGGCAGCCATTTTTTAAAGTTGTGTATTTCATGGGAGGAAATAATTGTGTAAGATTCAGAGGGATATAATTTGGATTTGTTAGTCATACACCTTTTTAAAAGAAAGAAAACTTATTTGAGGATTGTAACAGACAAAAAATAAGTGTTGACAGATGTGAAAACATTCAGAAAAGGAGCTAGGAAAATGGAAAACTTGGAAGCTTGCTCAAGAACGCTGGGTTGTTTTACTTATTTTTCGAGTGATGGCTGTCAATGCTTTTCAATTTTTCATAAAGCATACGGCAGTTATTGCTCGTAGGATACTTTAATATGCCCAAATGTCATCAAGAGCAGTTTTGCATGGGGAAGGAATGTATTTTTCAGACTGTAAAAAAAATTAAACAAAAAAATTTAGAGACGAAATTTGGTGATTGGAATTTGAATGAATAGATCTAGAAGTAAGTTTTCTTCTTTTTATTATTTTTGACATTTAGTTATTTATCAATTTCAGCTTTGCTTTTTCTTTAAACAGCCTGACATTGTCAGAATTGTCAGCAAAAATAAAATTGAGGTACCACATGGGGAAAATCTTAAAAAAGTAATTTCGTCATTGAAAAGAGTGAAATTATATTTTGATAATTTTCACTGTGAAATTACCAAATATAATTTTCACGGATAAATCAGTAATCCACTGAAAAGCATAAAATAAAGTTATATTCTTCTGTACTCTTAGCCTCAATTGAATTCTTGTACTGTACAACGTCTCTTTTACTTAATATGTTTTATTGGGTCAAAATAAGAATTGTTGTCTTGTTATTGTTTGATGTTATGCTCATTGAGAGATAAGATGCAGAGCATTGTTTTTATTAAAATTATCTTGTTCGAAATACAGTTTTACAAGCGTACATGATAAAAGAACATGGCACCCTGATATAATAAACAAAACTCGTTTGTTGAATGATTTTACTGTATGTGTTTAACTAATTTGATATCTAGCTCAGAAGAGATTAACTTGTGAGTTTGGTGGTGACTGGGCATGTGCCGCTCACTGTCTCGAGTTAGGTCACTATGGTGGATGGTGCGACAGTCATAACTACTGTCATTGCAAGGCGAGTGGGAAAAGGGAGGTAATTCATATGATAGAGTTTTATTCCTATGAAATAGTTTTAACAGTATTTTATTTTTAAAAAAACGTCTCTTTTACATGACAACAACAGATGGTATATATTTTGGAAACTTGAGAAACTAAGCATCAATATTTTAAAAAAAAACCTCTGTCTATTGACTTTTATTCATTGAAAAATATTCTTTTTTAATTCTAGAATTTTAATATATGTTCATAGTATCATATCTAAGGATATCATTTATTAGATTTAAAGACCACATTATTAAAACACATCTTTAAAATATTCGAAAGTTAATTTTGTACAAGGTATGATCCTGCCTAACATATCCCACTATATGTACACTCTAGTTTCATCAAAAATATGAACAGATTATATTACTATTTGGTATGATAAGATTTTTATCTTTATTTTTCAGACGGAGACTGTCTAATGTTAAAATATCAAGCAGTCTTGTATCATGAAAATCTAAAATTTATTCAGAATAAAAAGCATTAGAGAAAGCTCATGTGTTTTTTTTAAATCATAAACTGCTAGTTTTGTGTAAATGTTTTGTTCTGTTTACAGTTTATATAATTATGCCTATTGTTAATTATAAATTATGGTTTTATACTTATCGTTCGTTGAACGCCGCCTTTCCTTGTTGATCTTGTTTATCATATTTTAATTACATATACAACTAAAACTATATGCATCTTAGAAGTCAGTCAATTCGCCGACATAAAATTATTTACTAAACCTATTGTGAATTTACGGTATACAATTGGCCGACATTAAATTATTTGCTTAACCTATTGCGAATTTACGGTATATCTCCTCGCTAAGTTATTGTACTTTAGCTTTTCGGGGACAGAAATACTGAAAAGCCAGTTCCTGTACAGTATATAGATCTTCTTTGTACAGTATTTTATTTTATACAGAAAACCCGCTCTATTCTATTTGAAAAAAAAAACAAAAAAAAAACAAACCAACCAGAAGAGTAAAAAATCTGTGTTGATTCATTTCAATACTTAAAATTATTTAACACTAATCTCTTCATCAGATCTATTCACACAGCAACTTTCATTAAAAATTATCTTTAGTTTATGTAGCAAAATACAAATATAGATTGCAGTGTCTAACTCAATTTTAATTCTTGCTTTAGAAATAATATACTGTTAAAAAGTGTAACATTCAATATCAATAATGTTAAGTAAAATCAAATGTTCAAAATTCAAAGTAATTCATTTCAAACTACCAATCTATAGCCCAAGAAGCGGGAACAAGGTTCACACACTCCACAGAATATCCAGTCGAAAGAATACCCGTATGAGCACCAAACATAAACGGTGCAAACAAATGGGATGAAGAGGACACAAACGAGAAAAAAGCGAATTAAAAGGAATGAACTTAATGTGCGCGACATATACAGCAAAAAGTATTTAGTTAAGACTTGTTTTAGAGAAACATTTTTGTGTAAACCATGTCTACATAACAATATGTCAAATTGAGAGCATATATAAAGCGATACGACCATGCACAAGTATTTGTTTGGTCATTTTTACTTGTTTAAAGTTTAGATCATATAAAACAGAATAAATTTCATAAAGAAGCTGTCAAATTGATTTGTTAATTGAAACTTTTAACTTTCAGTTATCGATAATGAAAATTTAAAACAGCAATCTGTTTCTTCCTTTCGCAATATTAGATTGTTAAATTCAGACTTTAGTTTGTTTGTTTTTCTGTTGTTTATTTTCACACATGTTTTTGGTCATATCTCGGGGCTCGGTCCGTCTAACCGGCTGGATAACCAATTCAAATTTTCCGAAATCACCGATTACTAATTCCATTTAATTTCTGAATAAGCCATGGGAGACGAATGACCATAAAACTTTTGGTTCCAACAGTATACGTTAGGCTTACTGACATTTGGCTTCCTCCTTTTTAACATTTCGACAGAAAGCAGAAATACAAAAAAAAATCAAAAATCAATGATAACCTAAAACATCAGATCGATTTATATCGAGACAATTGCTTACATTAATTACAATCAGCATATCGCTTTGAGTACACTACCGTTTACTCTACTTTATTTCAATATAAAGAGTGAAAAAAAACTTCCCTACCTTTATTCAAAATGAGCAACCGCAAAAGCTTTGAAAAAGGAATATGCTCCATAAGTCTTTAGGAAGGGGTATTGTAAAAAGTTAAATGTGTATTTTTATTCTTTTTACTGAAGCGAGCTTTTACGTGTTAATACAAAATGTAGGATGATCACATTTTAAGTGAGTCTAATTTATTATCAGAAGGTGTTATTATACTGACAAACAGTACACGTCATGTGTATCTGTAACTCAAAATTGTGAAAATATTATTGAGCAACGTACAGTTCGGTAACGTAAACGGATACATATATTGTATATATAAATATATATATTGTAAATTAATTAATTAATTCAAAATAAAAGAATAAATAAATAAGTACATTTAAATCCTTATAGATTTATGGTTTCCAAAAATTATTGATTTGTTTTCACTATTATGTCACTCTTAAGCCACCCTTTCTCTGCGCGAGAGGACAACTGCTTACATTTTTCTACTTTTATAACGAATAATTTCAGATTACGCGCTACTTTCTTCAGGTGGTAAGATGCTCTAACATCATTATTTAATCGCTGTAAACTTGAGTTAGCTATTGATAAAGAATGGAAAAAAAATCATTGCTTTCTGAGGCATAATATGCTTTCAAGTTCGTTTGTAATGACCTACACGTACTTGATTAAGAAAGGTAAAGTGAGAACTATTACACGAAGGCAATATTGAAATTGTTGGATTTTGTCTTTTAATAAATCATCACTAGTTGGCCTTAGAACGTTTTTTACACAAGATAATATTCAATAGTGGATTATCAAAGTGACATTTGAGCTACAATGAGTATGAGTATTAAGAGATTGTTAGTGCATTTTTCAAGTCCATGACATTTTATTCATTAAAATATGTTTTGGTTACCAAGTGTCTATTTGTATCTCATAATCGCGAAGTATTTTTTGTCCTCATGAAAAAAACGTCTTCATATATCCAACAACGATTCCGACACTACAATGCTTGATTTTCTTAACAAGGATATTTCAGTCATGTAATACTGTAAATTAAAGATGTTTTTTTTTCAATTGAAATTAGACGGTAACTTTAACATATTTCTACTTCTCCTGTGTTGTTTAGTCAACGAGTGTTTTGTAAAGAATTTAAAAAGAATAAGCAAGACTATAAAAATAATTCAGGAACTTACAGAATTTGTTGAAAGATTTGATGTCACTGATTCAAATATTCCTGAGTCAATGAATAATATAAAACCCTAAATAATAATAATCCGTATACTGGGATAATTACCAAAATGATTTAATGTTAATGCGCTTAGCAAACTTATGGTAACATTTAAGAATAAACATTTTCGGGACAGATCACTTATCTGAATCACATGTGAAACTTTACATATAAACACATATTGGAAAGGGCATTATTTGATTTATGTAACGATTTGTCATATTCATTACTTTGCACCATAACGAATTGTAAATCATTTATCTTTCCTGAAAAAAGCAAAACATAGTCGATGCAATAAACGACTGAATAGTAAATCGCCTTGATTTTCTAATCTGGGTTGAAACAATTGAAGAGATTACTAATTTTCTTGCAATAACATTAATCTATGATTGGGCTTCGCAATATAAACGATATACTTTTGCAAAATTTTATCAATCTCTTTATGAGTAAAAAGTGTACAAGATATTTAAAAAAAAAACGCAAGACAATAAAAAAAGTAAAGCCAGTCCCAAGACATATGAAGAGATAAACATTTTCATGAATTTTAAATAAGCGTTCCAAAGAAAACCAACAAAAAAAAAACAACAATATTCAGCTGACCCGAAGTTGCTTTCTCGAAACACAGACATTTAAATGTGATATATACATCACCTCGCTTTCATTTTCAGAGTCCAAAGAATCTATATCAAATGCATATCATATCCCATCTAGCCTCGTTTTCATTTCCCAAATATCCGTATCAAATCCTCATTGTACTTGAAGAAACAAAGTTCTGTCAAAATGTCAAAAATTGTGGGGTGAAAAAATGGTCGTGTATTCCCTAAATAAAATTCAGTGATGTTCTCTAAAGCGTATAATAACCTCATATTATTTCACACCTTATAAAGTACAACCAATTAATTCTCAGCGTTTGAACCACGTGAAATTCCATTAGAAAACATTATCGGATCCTAATATTTCAATTAAACCTCTTTTACATCTCCAGAGTCCATAAAATCCATATAAAATGCATTTTATACCCCATACAGCCTCGTTTTAATTCCAGAGTATACCTCAAATGCATATCGTGCTTCATCTAGGCTCATTTTCAGGGTAAACAAATTCATATCAATTCTCTATTGTACTTGAAGTAAGAAACGAGTTCTGTCAAACATAAAAAAGAAAAGGTGAAATTAAGAGAACTTTATGCATCGTTTAGAACAATACTGATTTGTTTGGACTCGTACTTCAGTACTGTACACAGTAATGAATACTCTAAAAAGCTATCATAATTTACCAGAATGGTTAATGCAATGTAGGATGAAAACCACTCCATGCACAAACTTTAACATTAGCCTTTAAATTCCTAATATGTTTTTGTATAGACTCAGCATTGAAGTACACATCGAACATATTAAAACATGTTTAATGGATGTTTACATATTCTAAACTAAAAGAGAAAATGTTAAATTATTTGCAAATACAGGAATATTAACGTTTACTTGTAATGATTTTACTAATAGCTGTTTTGTGTTTTGAAGTGTAGAATTTGTTATATAGAAATTATATAAGTAGTGTTCTTCGAATGTACTTCGCTTGTTTTTAAAAAGGACAAACACTACACGTTTGGTAAGTTACTAGTAACCTTATTTCAAAATACGTTTGCCTGTTTTATTGTGTCTATTTTGCTCTTTGTTTTCGCTCGAAGTTTTTCATGAATTAATTAAATTAATTAATTAATAGATTGAAATGTCAATGGTGATTGTAAAGTTAAACATGATACTGATAATATTGTATATACATGTAACTGACAGTGCTACACAAGATAATTGTGAGTACTACCTTATTGATACTTCAATTATCGCAAAATCTAAAACATATTTTATGGAAGAAAATTTTGTTATCATAATATTGTTATCAAAGTTTGATTTTTAAAGTACAACATCTTAGTATTTGAAATCAATGGAATATATATTGTGGTTGTTGACATCACTGAAATCTAAAGAAAAACAACATCATAGATTTATACAAATGCATGTATATATCTGATTATTTTCAACACTTAATATGATTGTGAAAAAATCCACTTTATTTTCAGATATCTTGTGATATTTGTGTATGGATCGTGGGTGTGTTTTAAACCTGTTTAATTGTCGGCTTCAATGATGGCTGGTGTGTCTGGAACAATCTGTGAATTTGCCGGATTTGAAAAGTAACACAGGACAACGCTAACATATGTTATAACTGTTCAGTAATAATAAAACCAAGAACACACTTGAAGTAATGAATTGTTAACTATAAAGTTAATGAAGTGTGATGTAAATGCAATAAAATTCTTATTTGATTTGCTAAAAGAGAAATGAGCGTATAATGAACTTGTCGCGCTCTCATGTAATAATTTACCCAAGAGCTTATTGGTCTACTCTGTCATTTAATGGAACAACGATTTAATAAAAGCAGCAATGTGGCGCCGTTAAATGTCGCAACGCCGCTAAATGTCGCACTTGCCGCTAAATGTCGCACAATTGCCGCTAAACATCGCATCCGCCACTAAATGTCGCAAAATCATTTGCCGTTAAATGTCGCAATGTTAACGCTAAATGTCGCACGAATTTCCCTTACTGTTAAATGTCGCAACACTACCGTTAAATGTCTCAAGATGTAAATTCATGTTAAAATCATAATTAAAAGTAGTATTATATTACTTTTTAACATTCTCATAGTTATTTTATTGTAATTGCCATTATACAAAAAGTATCTTTGTTTTCTTTTATGAACCTAAATATCCAGGTTTTGAGCTGCTATATAATGTAATCTTTAGGCTAGAAAGGATAATTGATACTAAATTCTCAATAGATAAGTATTTTCTTTTGTTTCCCATTTTCATTTGTAACCCTGATTGACAACAGATTAAAGGTATTATGGTATTGTCGCTCTCAGAATTTGGTTTTAAGTAATTTCATTTATTTCTCAAACACTACCGAATTTACTTTAAATGTGGTTTATATGTTTACTATGATCATATGATGCAATATCAAATGGGCAGATAATCCTAGATATAGTTTGCCAAAGTTATTCCCCTTATTTCTCTAAGATGTTTTCGCTCTGATTAACCTTTAGGTTTACGGCTAATTTCAAACATATTCACTTTAAACTTAAATACTTATTTCATATAAAAGTACTTATGCATTTTCTAAAGGACTGGATTTGATCAGGTATTTTTGCTAAATTATCTCTCTTTTTATATTTTCCCCCCAAAAC